>NC_135239.1:213447256-213569756 GCF_051348905.1 Ranitomeya variabilis | reverse complement strand
ATGTCACTTATTGCAGAGCTCATTAGTACGAGGTCTCCTAGATCGCATTCTTGGTATTGGAGGTTTTTCGGGAGATCCCGGTAATGTGTTCATAGACGATACGGGTAATTGTGTGTGTGAATGACTGTAAATTGTCTATTACATTTACGTTTCCGTAGGGTTATAATTGGGGGACGGCTCTCTATGGGGGGTCCCGCTGCTGCAGCCATTATTACAGTGTCATTAAGCTTTCCATCTAGATGTTGCAGAATGAAAGGTGGATCCCGACATCAATTAGAGGGTCACTCCTCATTGCGGGCGACGCTCATTTAATAACCGGTTTCAGGTTCACAGGTGTGTGTATATAACTGCAGCGGGGATGATGGGAGTGCTGGTGTCTAATCGAGGTGGTTCTTTAATAATTAAGCACTGAGTCCGGGACATTAATATATAGAGAAAGGTCTAGAAGCTGCAGAATTGTGGCTGATATAAATGAAGGACCACTGGATACAAATGCTTCATATCTAATGGAGAGGTCCTAATTGGCTTCGACTAGTGGAAATCTGACCTAATAATCATACCGACATCCTTAAAGGGAAAGTCTATTCAGACTAGTCGTCTTTGTTGATAAGTTTCACCAGTGTTCGGTTTAGAGATGGCACTGCATAGATGATAATACTTCTCACTGCTGAGCATTTGGTACAGTTGCATCCACTCTAGACTGCTATCTGTGAGCTCCATTTTACCTGATATGTGGAATTATAATTAGGTGGACATGTTTCCATTTGTTGGCCACCTGTCTGGCAATATTATTCCATATTTCAGTTTGCTCTAATAAATCAGAATTTTCTAATGTAAATTTAGGCAATTAATATCCTTTTGATGTTTGTAAACTATAGACACGAAGGGTTCAGAAGAAGAAAGGTGGAGGTGATGGGTAGGGATGATTAGAGTAAAGACTGGGAATAAGGAATGTCGGGATGACTGCTAGACAGGTATGATAATTTAGGAAGAAGAGATGGAAAACTGTTGAGGGTTAGGAATGAGAGATGAAGATAAGGACGGGTGGGCTATGTTTCCAGTTTCTGGGCACCTGTTCTGCTACATCATTCCCCCTTTGTCTGCACTAGTAAGTAGATTTTTGTAAAACTCAACTTGGTATAAGAGAATCTTGTTAAACATCAGCAAAGGATATGGATGATTGGTGATGAAGAGGAGTAGGGAAGATGAAGGTAAGAATGAGCAGGGGTGGGATGATGAGGGATAGGGAAGATAAAGGTAATGAGCAGGGGTGGGGATGATGAGGGGTAGGGAAGATAAAGGTAAGGATGAGCAGGGGTGAGGATGATGAGGGGTATGGAAGATAAAGGTAATGAGCAGGGGTGGGAATGATGAGGGGTAGGGAAGATAAAGGTAAGAATGAGCAGGGGTGGGATGATGAGGGGTAGGGAAGATAAAGGTAATGAGCAGGGGTGAGGATGATGAGGGGTATGGAAGATAAAGGTAATGAGCAGGAGTGGGGATGATGAGGGGTAGGAAAGATAAAGGTAAGGATGAGCAGGGGTGGGGATGATGAGGGATAGGGAAGATAAAGGTAATGAGCAGGAGTGGGGATGATGAGGGGTAGGGAAGATAAAGGTAATGAGCAGGGGTGAGGATGATGAGGGGTAGGGAAGATAAAGGTAATGAGCAGGAGTGGGGATGATGAGGGGTAGGGAAGATAAAGGTAATGAGCAGGAGTGGGGATGATGAGGGGTAGGGAAGATAAAGGTAATGAGCAGGAGTGGGGATGATGAGGGGTAGGGAAGATAAAGGTAATGAGCAGGAGTGGGGATGATGAGGGGTAGGGAAGATAAAGGTAATGAGCAGGAGTGGGGATGATGAGGGGTAGGGAAGATAAAGGTAAGAATGAGCAGGGGTGGGATGATGAGGGGTAGGGAAGATAAAGGTAATGAGCAGGGGTGGGAATGATGAGGGATAGGGAAGATAAAGGTAAGAATGAGCAGGGGTGGGGATGATGAGGGGTATGGAAGATAAAGGTAAGGATGAGCAGGGGTGAGGATGATGAGGGGTATGGAAGATAAAAGTAATGAGCAGGAGTGGGGATGATGAGGGGTAGGGAAGATAAAGGTAATGAGCAGGGGTGAGGATGATGAGGGATAGGGAAGATAAAGGTAAGAATGAGCAGGGGTGGGGATGATGAGGGGTAGGGAAGATAAAGGTAAGAATGAGAAGGGGTGAGGATGATGAGGAGTTTGGAAGATAAAGGTAATGAGCAGGGGTGAGGATGATGAGGGGTATGGAAGATAAAGGTAATGAGCAGGAGTGGGGATGATGAGGAGTTTGGAAGATAAAGGTAAGGATGAGCAGGGGTGAGGATGATGAGGGGTATGGAAGATAAAAGTAATGAGCAGGAGTGGGGATGATGAGGGGTATGGAAGATAAAGGTAATGAGCAGGAGTGGGGATGATGAGGGGTAGGGAAGATAAAGGTAATGATCAGGGGTGAGGATGATGAGGGGTATGGAAGATAAAGGTAAGGAGGAGCAGGGGTGAGGATGAAGAAGGGCTGCATGCCAGAGAGCTGTGGATGAGGAGTGGGAATAGCAAGAAGTAGAAATTACAAGGGCCGAGCTAATGAGGGGTGGGGTAATTATTTTCAGAGGTCACTGGTGTTGAGCAATAAAATGGGGAAATGTGATGATTAGTGCTGTAAGGAGACCAGGGAAGTGTCCGTTTTAAGTCTCAGTCAAGTGATCCTGCACTTTTCACTTCAGTAAAAACGGCAGGGGACGCCGCTGCTCAGCTGGGATCTCTTAACGGGGGGGATCATTAACAACAAGTAATTTACAGGAAAACAGCAGAGTGGAAAATAATTTTTCCAGCTTAAAAATTTTAATTGTGTGAACATAAAAAATTGATTACCCTCGGGGCTGAGAACCCAGCGCTTGATTGAGGGTTGTCTGAGCTGCACACATACATTCCTTTCTAAACGCACAGCTACATTTTAATACTTTGGAGCCTATAAATTAATTGCAAGCAAATTGCAGCAATAATGGTGACGGTGCAGAGCGCGGCCAGATCCGAGATGTGCAGAGAAAGCTACGGCACCAAATCTGCTGAGAGACAGAATCCTGAAGGCGCTGGAAATAGTCAAACATACATTAAATAAGTGATTGAGAGGTAATTGCACGTAAAGGCCCATTCCACTAAGATTGGAGATACTTCATGGAGATTCACTTAAAAAATAGCCTTGGTGGCGGTCCGTGCTACAGCGTCCAACCCAACCTTTACTAATCAAATATCATTACACCTCCTATATACACAGGTCCTGTGTTATATCATATACTCCAGAGCTGCACTCCCTATTCTGCTGGTGCAGTCACTGTGTACATACATTACATTACTGATCCTGAGTTACATCCTGTATTATACCCCAGAACTGCACTCACTATTCTGCTGGTGCAGTCACTATACATACATTACATTACTGATCCTGAGTTACATCCTGTATTATACTCCAGAGCTGCACTCACTATTCTGCTGGTGCAGTCACTGTACATGCATTACATTACTGATCCTGAGTTACATCCTGTATTATACCCCAGAGCTGCACTCACTATTCTGCTGGTGCAGTCACTGTGTACATACATTACATTACTGATCCTGAGTTACATCCTGTATTATACTCCAGAGCTGCACTCACTATTCTGCTGGTGCAGTCACTGTGTACATACATTACATTACTGATCCTGAGTTACATCCTGTATTATACTCCAGAGCTGCGCTCACTATTCTGCTGGTGCAGTCACTGTGTACATACATTACATTACTGATCCTGAGTTACCTCCTGTATTATACCCCAGAGCTGCACTCACTATTCTGCTGGTGCAGTCACTGTGTACATACATTACATTACTGATCCTGAGTTACATACTGTATTATACCCCAGAGCTGCACTCACTATTCTGCTGCTGCAGTCCCTGTACATGCATTACTTGTCCTGCGTGCGTCGGTCTCAGGATACGATGGTTGCACGCATGCAGTCGCTGTTCTGTACATATTCTGTGTTTCCCCTCCTGTACTTTCTCTTTTTGTTCCTCTCGCCGTTTCCTTCCTTTCCCTGAATCGTGGTTAATTAACCTATTTCGCTGTGATTGTGCGCCGCTGTACAGACCTGTTGAGACGTCTCCGCGCTGAGGATATAAATAGTGGAGACATTCTGCGCACAATTAATCAGCTCGCGGTTCTGGAGGATCTGATTGGTTGGCGCCAGCCTTGTTAGAGGCAATGAAGTGCGAGTCACTGACTCCCCGGTTGTCACATCTGCCGACCTCGGAGGACAGACCTGGATCTGGTGTGAGCTTCTCTGAGGTATCTAAGTGCAGAAATCTCATCTAACCTCATGTGTTCAGCTCCGCTGGTGTATCTAATCCTATCGTGTGTTACTGACTGCACTGTATCTAATCCTATATGTGATATTCTGTTGTGAAGCTGGTGCAACTAAATCTATCATGTTTGTTATTGCCTGCAGAGCCATGTATCTAATCCTGTGTGATACTTTCTGAAATGCTGCTGCATCTTATCTCCTATGTGATACTGACTGCTGAGCTGTGTATCTAATCCTATCCTGTGTGATACTGCCTGCTGAGCCGTGTATCTAATCCTCTCCTGTGTGATACTGTCTGCTGAGCTGTGTATCTAATCCTATCCTGTGTGATACTGTCTGCTGAGCTGTATCTAATCCTCTCCTGTGTGATACTGCCTGCTGAGCCGTGTATCTAATCCTCTCCTGTGTGATACTGTCTGCTGAGCTGTGTATCTAATCCTATCCTGTGTGATACTGTCTGCTGAGCTGTGTATCTAATCCTATCCTGTGTGATACTGCCTGCTGAGCCGTGTATCTAATCCTCTCCTGTGTGATACTGTCTGCTGAGCTGTGTATCTAATCCTATCCTGTGTGATACTGTCTGCTGAGCTGTGTATCTAATCTTATCCTGTGTGATACTGTCTGCTGAGCCGTGTATCTAATCTCATCCTGTGTGATACTGTCTGCTGAGCTGTGTATCTAATCCTATCCTGTGTGATACTGTCTGCTGAGCTGTGTATCTAATCCTATTCTGTGTGATACTGACTGCTGAGCCATGTATCTAATCTTATCCTGTGTGATACTGACTGCTGAGCCGTGTATCTAATCTTATCCTGTGTGATACTGACTGCTGAGCCGTGTATCTAATCCTCTCCTGTGTGATACTGACTGCTGAGCCGTGTATCTAATCCTATCCTGTGTGATACTGTCTGCTGAGCCGTGTATCTAATCCTCTCCTGTGTGATACTGACTGCTGAGCTGTGTATCTAATCCTCTCCTGTGTGATACTGACTGCTGAGCTGTGTATCTAATCCTCTCCTGTGTGATACTGACTGCTGAGCTGTGTATCTAATCCTCTCCTGTGTGATACTGACTGCTGAGCCGTGTATCTAATCCTATCCTGTGTGATACTGTCTGCTGAGCCGTGTATCTAATCCTATTCTGTGTGATACTGACTGCTGAGCTGAGTATCTAATCCTATCCTGTGTGATACTGTCTGCTGAGCCGTGTATCTAATCTTATCCTGTGTGATACTGACTGCTGAGCCGTGTATCTAATCCTATCCTGTGTGATACTGACTGCTGAGCCGTGTATCTAATCTTATCCTGAGTGATACTGACTGCTGAGCTGTGTATCTAATCCTCTGATGTATTGTCAGTGCCATACTGCCGTACATTGCATTGTGTGTTGCTTTGTTCTTCCCTTTCCTTGTAACGTGCAGCTGACAGATGATGGGAGCATGCTGGTGCTTGTAGTCCTATCACTGGAGCATCGCAGCCACTTTCATGCTCCTGTTGGTTCCCTGATCTTTCCTGTAGATCCGGTCATTGTGATCGTCGATCGCTCCTTCACTTTTAATAGATGAATACTGAACTAAGAAGTGCAAGTTATAATTTAAAGAGACAGTACACCTAAAGTATGTGCTAAGCTCCTCTGTGTACTTAACTGTAATCTATTATTCTCTGTTATCAGCCATTTTAGAATAGGGAGAGACTGATTGTAGTGTAAATCTCCCCATTCACCTTGCAATCGCTACTTTGTATCACATATCTCCAATGCTAAGACATTCCAGAGTCACTGAAACGTTGCATCACTTCATACTTACTGTTCCTTTAAGAACGTGCCATCATCAGCAGTGAATGGATCTGTAGAGGCCACTTCCCAGCTCTGCGTCCGTCCATCAGTGCGATGTTCCCCTGCCAGTGTCTATGTGCTCCTGAGCGCTGCCTGACGCTAATGTGGCATCTCTGGGTACACGAGAGGGATCAGCTGAAGAACCTCGGCCCGACCACCAGACTGCAGCCAGCGGCCATGCAACGGCTGTGGCGGGATGTGCAAAAAGAAACCTGAATATCTCTCACCCCTCAGCTACACTTTCATAATACCGCAGACATACCGCTCCATGACACGGCAGCCCCATGTACGACTCTGCCCAAATCTCTGAGGCACTTAAATGTGAGCAGCTATAGATGTCTCCTCTAATGGGCACCAAATCCCGGGCCATAAGGTGGCATCTCCAGGAGCGAGAAACTGGACATAATATACAGAGCAGGGGCAAAAATACAAGAAATATCTACCCATATGTACATAGGGGGCAGTATTATAGTAGTTATATTCCTGTACATAGGAGCAGTATTATAGTAGTTATATTCTTGTACATAGGGGGCAGTATTATAGTAATATTCTTGTACATAGGGGGCAGTATTATAGTAGTTATATTCTTGTACATAGGGGGCAGTATTATAGTAGTTATATTCTTGTACATAGGGGCAGTATTATAGTAGTTATATTCTTGTACATAGGAGCAGTATTATAGTAGTTATATTCTTGGACATAGGGGGCAGTATTATAGTAGTTGCATTCTTGTACATAGGGGCAATATTATAGTAGTTATATTCTTGTACATAGGGGCAGTATTATAGTAGTTATATTCTTGTACATAGAGGCAGTATTATAGTAGTTATATTCTTGTACATAGGAGCAGTATTATAGTAGTTATATTCTTATACATAGGAGCAGTATTATAGTTATATTCTTGTACATAGGAGCAGTATTATAGTAGTCATATTCTTGTACATAGGGGGCAGTATTATAGTAGTTATATTCTTGTACATAGGAGCAGTATTATAGTAGTTATATTCTTGTACATAGGGAGCAGTATTATAGTAGTTATATTCTTGTACATACAGGCAGTATTATAGTAGTTATATTCTTGTACATAGGAGCGGTATTATAGTAATATTCTTGTACATAGGGGCAGTATTATAGTAGTTGCATTCTTGTACATAGGGGCAATATTATAGTAGTTATATTCTTGTACATAGGGGCAGTATTATAGTAGTTATATTCTTGTACATAGGGGCAGTATTAAAGTAGTTATATTCTTGTACATAGGGGACAGTATTATAGTAGTTATATTCTTATACATAGGGGGCAGTATTATAGTGGTTATATTCTTGTACATAGGGGCAGTATTATAATAGTTATATTCTTGTATATAGGAGCAGTATTATAGTAGTTATATTCTTATACATAGGGGCAGTATTATAGTAGTTATATTCTCGTATATAGGAGCAGTATTATAGAAGTTATATTCTTGTACATAGGGGCAGTATTATAGTAGTTATATTCTTATACATAGGGGCAGTATTATAGTAGTTATATTCTTGTATATAGGAGCAGTATTATAGTAGTTATATTCTTATACATAGGGGCAGTATTATAGTAGTTATATTCTTGTACATAGGGGCAGTATTATAGTAGTTATATTTTTGTACATAGAGGCAGTATTATAGTAGTTATATTCTTGTACATGGGGGCAGTATTATAGTAGTTATATTCTTGTACATGGGGGCAGTATTATAGTAGTTATATTCTTGTACATGGGGGCAGTATTATAGTAGTTATATTCTTGTACATGGGGCAGTATTATAGTAGTTATATTCTTGTATATAGGGGCAGTATTTTAGTAGTTATATTCTTGTACATGGGGGCAGTATTATAGTAGTTATATTCTTGTACATGGGGGGCAGTATTATAGTAGTTATATTCTTGTACATAGGAGCAGTATTATAGTAGTTATATTCTTGTACATGGGGGCAGTATTATAGTAGTTATATTCTTGTACATGGGACAGTATTATAGTAGTTATATTCTTGTATATAGGGGCAGTATTTTAGTAGTTATATTCTTGTACATGGGGGCAGTATTATAGTAGTTATATTCTTGTACATGGGGCAGTATTATAGTAGTTATATTCTTGTACATAGGGGCAGTATTATAGTAGTTATATTCTTGTAAATGGGGGCAGTATTATTGTAGTTATATTCTTGTACATGGGGGCAGTATTATAGTAGTTATATTCTTGTACATGGGGCAGTATTATAGTAGTTATATTCTTGTATATAGGGAGCAGTATTATAAGTTATATTCTTATACATAGGGGCAGTATTATAGTAGTTATATTTTTGTATATAGGAGCAGTATTATAGTAGTTATATTCTTGTACATAGGAGCAGTATTATAGTAGTTATATTCTTGTACATAGGGGCAGTATTATAGTAGTTATATTTTTGTACACAGGGGCAGTATTATAGTAGTTATATTCTTGTACATCGGGGCAGTATTATAGTAGTTATATTCTTACATATGGGGGCAGTATTATAGTAGTTATATACTTGTACATAGGGGCAGTATTATAGTAGTTATATTCTTGTACATAGGGGCAGTATTATAGTAGTTATATTCTTGTACATAGGGACAGTATTATAGTAGTTATATTCTTGTACATAGGAGCAGTATTATAGTAGTTATATTCTTGTACATAGGGAGCAGTATTATAGTAGTTATATTCTTGTACATAGGGGCAGTATTATAGTAGTTATATTCTTGTACATAGGGGCAGTATTATAGTAGTTATATTCTTGTACATAGGGGCAGTATTATAGCAGTTATATTCTTGTACATAGGAGCAGTATTATAGTAGTTATATTCTTGTACATAGGGGCAGTATTATAGTAGTTATATTCTTGTACATAGGAGCAGTATTATAGTAGTTATATTCTTGTATATAGGGGCAGTATTATAGTAGTTATATTCTTGTACATAGGGGCAGTATTATAGTAGTTATATTCTTGTACATAGGGGCAGTATAGTAGTTATATTCTTGTACATAGGAGCAGTATTATAGTAGTTATATTCTTGTACATAGGAGCAGTATTATAGTAGTTATATTCTTGTACATAGGGAGCAGTATTATAGTAGTTATATTCTTGTACATAGGGGCAGTATTATAGTAGTTATATTCTTGTACATAGGGGCAGTATTATAGTAGTTATATTCTTGTACATAGGAGCAGTATAGTAGTTATATTCTTGTACATAGGGGTAGTATTATAGTAGTTATATTCTTGTACATAGGAGCAGTATTATCATAGTTATATTTTTTCATACAGGCCAAGTGTTATGGTCATTTGTTTGAGTCTGAAATGGGCCATACCCTCTATTTCTGGTGTTCATCTCCCTAATGTTTTGTCTTTAGCCCTTTATCACTATACTATATACTGTACACATTTGCTGGTTACTGCCGCGTTGTTTCTCATCCGTCTCTTTTGTGTGATTTTTCCCTTCTGGTGATAACTTTTACTGACATCTAAATAGTTTAAGTTTTTTTTACTGATTGACATTAAATGCTCTGACATTTGATAACTCTCTCTGGATCTGGAGCTTTATGTATCAATAAGCTGCAACTGGTAACGTTCCATTGTTTTATGTCACAATTCCCCCAAACCTCATAAACCATGGAAGGAGCTCTGAGACTGAAGCAAACAAGACATATTAGGTCTTGGAAAGCCCTCTACTGTTTCACAGATTAAGAAGAACTGATTCCTGGAACTAATTGATACATTTGTAAATGGTTTCTCATTGTATGTTTTGTCCTATGTATTTGGATACATTTGATCTATTTTACACAAGAAAAAATACACACTGAACAAAGCAATAGTATATGCTGGAAAGTAATGTATGGACTATCAAAACGAGGTTAGTATTAGGTACCCATATATTTGCTTATTTAATAAATGGCAGACCATTTGGATACAAGACAATTAAATAAGGAGGAATAACCGAACCTGTTATTATCTATGGACTATTGACCTCATCTTTAAAGTGACATACATGTATTCTATGTTGGAGCATATACCACTCCTATTTGATCTAATTTATATATCTTTGACCCCCTCCTGACACATACTGCATATCTACAAGCTTTTTGCATTTTATATGCACAACTGATTTTTTTGTACTTTATTTATATTATTGTACTCTCTGTATGCTGTTAGTGCCACCTTTTACCGTTCCTTTTTTGCTTAAATAAATACAAGGTTTTACCCTTCACAACTATTGCCCCTTCATCTCTTTTGACCTTGTTCGGTTATTCCTCCTTTTTTAATTATATTTTACACAGTAGATAAACATGGGGATGCGGGGTGCTAACATTGGCCCTATCCATCTTCCAAAACTTGGGCTGAGCTCAACCTGCACCCCTGCAAATACAATGCAGAATTATGAAGGAGTTAAATATGGAGTATGATAGAATGAAGCACTATACAGTATATAGTCTTCAGTACTCCCTGACATATTCACACTGTTTTTAGAGATTAATCATTGTGTTTTGAAAAGTTTTGCAACTTTATATTTCCATGTCTTCTGCTTTTTGTCAGTAATTGATCACTGTGGAGACATCGGGGTCAGTGGGTGCTGTAGTCTGCTGGCCCGAGACTGACCAGTCAGTGCTCATCCCACTGAACGCCCGTTCTCCTTTTCCTGTGGGTACAATACTACCCGGCCAACATGGGGTGAGGGTAAAACAGTGTGGCAGTACTTTATTGAACCACAAAGCAGATAACATATGGAACAGCCCCAGCAAATACCCAAGATGGTGCAAATTATAGAGTCTCACCCTTCCGCTGGCTCACCTGGATTAGAGCAATTTCAACTTGCAGGCTTGCAGGGCCGATTACCCCCACCAGTGGCACCCTGCTTTTGGCGTGCTCTCACAGAGAGGAGGTAAAGACAAGCGTAGGAAGTTGACAGTCCATTGAGGCACGTGGCCAGGTTACCTGATTTTTCAACCTGGCTTCTCTGAACATCTCCACGGAACCAGGTGACCAGATGGTCTCAACCTCGCTTCTCCAAACATCCATGGGGGTCAGGTGACCGGAGGTTCCCAAACTGATTTTCCCAAAAGTCTACATGGAGCCAGGTGACCAGATGGTCCAAACCTGGCTTCTCGTTCCAGGTGACCATTGGGTCACAATCCTGGATTCTCCGATCGTCTTCATGGAGCCAGGTGACCGGAGGGTCCCAACCTGGCTTCTCCAAACTTGTCCAGGGGTTCAGTGATAGGTAATGGAACAGATGTGTATTCTTTGAGCTGGGGATGTGATTCCTTAATTTGACATCCTGAAAAATGTCAAATTTGAGTCCCTCTTGAAGGATCCATGTTGTCCTGGTAGAGTGTTCATTTATGGTGTCCTGGCTGTTGTTGTGTTAAGTCATACTTGATCCAGAGGCATATCTACCTTATATAATTCACAAATTCCTTCAAGCCATCATCCACAGGTCAAGAGGGAAGGTGTGGTGAGATTAACTCGCGTTGTTTGAGTATTTAATTAATCTGCACAGTTCGCACTTCTCTGTTTTGCAGGTCAACAAACTAGCGGGTGTAATCAACATATTAACAAACATCTATTGTTCAATTGCCCTATGTCCCTGTCCCTCAAATATAGCACACAATGAGTTGCAGCAAACAGCAACTCAAACGTCATCATCCAGGCTCCTACGAACAATAGTCTGTGTTTCTTGACCAACCAAAGAAAAACACATTAATTCAAAAGTCAACATAAAGATATTAGCCTATGTCTCCTGGCCTATTGAAAATAGACGTCTGGTAATTAAAATTAAATGCTGTGTCGTCACGATCATATTCTTATTTACAACCAGAGACTGAATACTTGCTCCCTGGCATAGCAGATCTAAAACTTCTCACATCTGTTTTTTTTTTTACAATTTTATCCAGCATAGACAGTCTTCTCTGAACCTAAAGGAAAGGGTTATAGAGTTCAGCATTTAAAGGGGTGGTCCAGGACGTTAAGGTCCATGACCTATCCTTAGGATACGTCATTAATTTTTGATCAGTGGGGGTGCAACACCTGGCACCTCCGAACAGCTGTTCACGGCGTCAACTGCAGCCAGAATTGCCCTGTTCCGGAGCTGTACATCACACATCCTTCAATGGAATAATGGTTGCAGCCACAAACTTTACATCCACCCCCTATTGATTTGATTAGGGGGCATAGGTGCAGTATCCGGTTGCGGCCACTATTCCTCCGACGGAGCTGTGCAGTTCTGTAACTGGGCAGTTCCGCTTCTGCTGACACCGGGAACAGCTGATTGGCGGGGGTGCCAGGTGTCGCAGCCCCACTGAGTACACATTGATGGCTATGTGCACATGATGCGGATTTACTGCGGATCAGCAGCATTTTTTTCCGCGCAGAAACGCTGCAGATCTGCAAAGTGATTTACAGTACAATGTAAATCAATAGGAAAAAAAAATGATGTGCTAATGGTGCGGAAAATTCTGCATGGGGGACACAGCGGATTGAAAGAAGAAGCATGTCACCTCTTGTGCAGATCTGCAGCGTTTCTGCAACCTTCCATTATAGAAATCTGCAGGGGTGAAAAACGCATGAAATCCGCAACAAAAACGCACAAAATTTGCAAGAAAAACGCATCAAATCTGCACCTGCGTTTTCTGCCAGGAGATGCAGATTGTGTGCAGAAAATTCTGCACCCAAATCTGCAACGTGTGGACATAGCCTTAAGAAAAAAAAAAACCTTCTCACCTCGTCTGTTTTCTGGCCATTCCGTCCCGATTCTTCGGTGGTCCTTCCAGTCTTCATTTACCAGCAGCCAGTGTATGACCGCTGCTGTCCATCAGTGGCCATAGCAGTCATGTGCTGTAATTTCAGAGTTTTAAGGTTGAAAGAAGACACAATTTCGAGTTCAACCTATAAATGTTACTTTTTGGTGTCGCCGCTCATCCAGTAGTATGACACCTGATAACTGCGGACAATAGCTCGCAAAAGGGCTAAAATAACAGCTCTCTTCCTATCTATAGAGATTTGCGTCACTTCTCTCATTTTCTACTTTACTGAAAGGTTGCCTTATAGAAATGGATCCCAATGGTGCCAAGCACTTTCTACACCACTACCAACTGACGGTTACAAATGTCTGTAAATCCTGGCGCAAATGGTTAATAAGTCTTTTGCACAGCAGATGATACATTATGTTGGCTTAGAATAGAAGTTTCTCATACAATGATTAATCTGCATGTATAGAAAACTGGACGCATGGACCATAGAGGCTATTAACCCTTCTCGCTGCCTGATAAATATGGATGGGAAGATATGATCAATATTGTGACCAGAGAGCCTTCTCTAACTGATGTAAATGTATTCCATATCTAGGAACATGTAAAATAGGAACATGTAAAGTCCATCCCTGAAAAAGGTCATCAGTGGCGTAAACTGAGAAGCCCCCAACCACAGCAGATCTAGACCCCTGAGACCAATGTGCCCCCTGTAAACAGCAAAGATGTGTTCCACTGCCCCCAAGAGAGGGACTCAGGAGCCAAATCTAGACCCCCTGTGTGGAGGGCACTGCCCAGCCAATGGCATGCTCTGGGCATTATGTACCAGCCCATGATTCAGTGCTGACATTGGGATCATGTGTAATCATGTGTAATTGTCATCTTCTGCCTGCTTGCTGTACAGAGTGCCCGCTATAGATTGGCAGGTAGCCCTGATCTCCCCACTGCCAGCCCCTCCTCATTATTCTCCCTGCACCCCATTGTCTGTGCACCTCCCTGATTCCTCCCCCTGCACTGTGAATGGCAGACCCTTGTATTGGTGCTGATTAGCCCCTGTCTGCAGTGTGATGTGTACCTGTCACCTGCAGCTGGCATGTTATATCCTGGGCTCAGCCCCAATCCTTCTCCCTGTGATTTGTGCCTCCTCCTCCTCTGTGCCCCCCTTTACCTTGCCCCTTTCTTCTCCTCCTCCTCCTCCTCTGTTCAGCCCTTCTCTCCCTCCCTGCCTTCCTCTCTCCATCTCTCTCCTCCTCAGTCACAGCTGTAGATCTCTGCTCCTCTTCTCCTGGGTTTCTGTGCTAATGATGTGAGTCCTGGGGGGCTGCTGGGTGGAGAGAAGCTCACAAGGCTCCGAGCATCTCAGGGACCAGATCTGCAGCTCCCTGTGACCAGGGCGGATGGGATGTGACCGGCAGGATTGTGGAGCCTCTCAGTGTATGTACATGCCGTGGACATGGGCTGTGGATGTGGTGGGATCTGGCCAGGGGCGACGGCTGCTGCTGCTGCTGCTGGGATTATCGCTCAGGACTTCTGTGTCTGCAGGATGGAGACTTTCTATTGTTAGTGCTGTAGGAAGGCAGTAGGATCCATTGTACCCAGGTGTCACTTATACATTGTATCCAGGCAGGACTTGTGCATTGTGTCAAGGTAGGATTTATACATTGTATCCACCGAGGACCTCTAAATTCTGTTCTGTACTCATCCAGGTGGAATGTATACATTGTATACAATGCTGTGGTCTATATATAATACTGCTATAGGATGTATACAGGGCTGTGGTGTATATATAATACTCCTATAGGATGTATACAGGGCTGTGGTCTATATATAATACTCCTATAGGATGTATACAGGTCTGTGGTCTATATATAATACTCCTATAGGATGTATACAGGGCTGTGGTCTATATATAATACTCCTATAGGATGTATACAGGGGTGTGGTCTATATATAATACTGCTATAGGATGTATACAGGGCTGTGGTCTATATATAATACTCCTATAGGATGTATACAGGGCTGTGGTCTATATATAATAATATAATACTCCTATAGGATGTATACAGGGCTGTGGTCTACATGTAATACTCCTATAGGCTGTATACAGGGCTGTGGTCTATATATAATACTCCTATAGGCTGTATACAGGGCTGTGGTCTATATATAATACTCCTATAGGATGTATACAGGGCTGTGGTCTATATATAATACTCCTATAGGATGTATACAGGGCTGTGGTCTATATATAATACTCCTATAGGATGTATATAGGGGTGTGGTCTATACATAATACTCCTATAGGATGTATACAGGGCTGTGGTGTATATATATAATAGTTTTATAGGATGCATACAGGGTTGTGGTCTATATATAATACCCCTATAGGATGTATACAGGGCTGTGGTCTATATGTAATACTCCTATAGGATGTATACAGGGCTGTGGTCTATATATAATACCCCTATAGGATGTATACAGGGCTGTGGTCTATATGTAATACCCCTATAAGATGTATACAGGGCTGTGGTCTATATATAATACCCCTATAGGATGTATACAGGGCTGTGGTCTATATGTAATACTCCTATAGGATGTATACAGGGCTGTGGTCTATATGTAATACCCCTATAGGGTGCACACAGGGCTGTGGTCTATATATAATACTCCTATAGGGTGTATACAGGGCTGTGGTCTATATGTAATACTCCTATAGGGTGTATACAGGGCTGTGGTCTATATATAATACTCCTATAGGGTGTATACAGGGCTGTGGTGTATATATAATACTCCTATAGGGTGCACACAGGGTTGTGGTCTATATGTAATACCCCTATAGGGTGTATACAGGGCTGTGGTCTATATATAATACCCCTATAGGATGTATACAGGGCTGTGGTCTATATATAATACTCCTATTGGATGTATATATTGTATACAGGGCTGTGGTCTACATATAATGCCCCTATAGGATGTATACAGGGCTGTGGTCTATATATAATACTCCTATAGGGTGCATACAGGGCTGTGATCTAGATATAATACTCCTATAGGGTGTATACAGGGCTGTGGTCTATATATAATACTCCTATAGGATGTATACAGGGCTGTGGTCTATATGTAATACCCCTATAGGATGTATACAGGGCTGTGGTCTATATATAATACCCCTATAGGATGTATACAGGGCTGTGATCTAGATATAATACTCCTATAGGATGTATACAGGGCTGTGGTCTATATATAATACTCCTATAGGATGTATACAGGGCTGTGGTCTATATGTAATACCCCTATAGGATGTATACAGGGCTGTGGTCTATATATAATACTTCTATAGGGTGTATATATGGGGTATGGCTTTATATTACTCCTTTAATATGTATACATTGTAGTCAGAGGTACATTATACGTATGATATACCTATAGGATCTCTTCCTTGTATCCAAGTGTTATTTACACATTACATCCAGCAACTATACACTGTATCAAAGTGGGACAGTGAAATGATCCTCGGTACCTACGTATCCTATAGATGGATATTATATTCCTAGCTGTGAATGCAATTCTCATATATTGTATCCAGGAGTATATTATGCATTTCTTCTATGTAAAATGAGTTCATTGTATTCAGGGGTGATGTATAGACAATGACGGAATGTAGGATAATTACCAGCACTTACCACACTTCTCATTGTGGCATATATACATTATATCCAGTAGTGATATGCTGTATACAGGTGACAGGGTAACATATATAAGCGGATACCAGACTGCGTC
Organism: Ranitomeya variabilis; assembly: GCF_051348905.1. NCBI lineage: Eukaryota > Metazoa > Chordata > Amphibia > Anura > Dendrobatidae > Ranitomeya > Ranitomeya variabilis. The sequence continues at coordinate 213,552,983 of NC_135239.1, read as the reverse complement.
CATCACATATGGATTGTGTCTAGAGATCAGCTTTACATGGCATCGTATATACTTTGTCTCCAGCAGATTCTTAATGTCCTGCACGGTAAACACATTGTCTCAAGGCGTCATTTATACGTTGTATCCACTGTGGGCTTCCACCTTATCGCCAGCACTTCTGCATTGTAGGGAGGTTTGTGCATTTGCAGCTTGTGTGCTGTGCGCTTACTGAGACTCTGCGAGTGCAAATAGGATTCTAATTGCAAAGGGACAAAACTGGGACAGTCTAGTAAATGTATTGTCTCTGTCCATGGCGGTGACACAAGAGCTCTGTACAGGAGAGTGTGTGCAGAATTGCATCTCCAATAAGTAGATGCTGTGCAGGTAGCCGCTGATCCTCCTTACCTGTGCAGCCCATAGTCTATTATCTATCTATCTGTCTGTCTGTCTGTCTGTCATCTATCCATGTGCAGCTAGATATCAGGTTGTTTATGGAAATATTGCAATGGATTACATAGTATCTCTGTGGGGGCTCCAGCTATGATCCCCACCCACACTTTCTTTGTATATTCATTTATGTGTATGTAACACTTTGTATATTGTCTGTATCTTATCACCCCCACTGGGACAGGTCTGTGGATTATTGCCCTAAGCTCCCAGGGATGTTATATAATGTTATTTTATTAAAGGACAAGTGGGTGTTTAGCCTGACAGTGACCGTTGTGTTCTGTATTTCGTAGTATTTTGTTGTTCGCAGGGAGCGTTGGATGTTCTGTATGTTGGGATGAGACTATGTGACAAGTCTGATGAGCATTTGTACATATGTGGGGTGATAACCCTCTGTGACGGTGGATGTGTGGGTTTATCTTGTGATTTCTTGCATTATTGGGGTTCAGCTTACTATACTGGTTATCCGTTTCCACTATGAATGAACATTACCATAACCACAGGTATAGCGGAGGGGGGGGGAATATTGCAGTGTGGGGGTGTACGGCCCCTGTAGGGTGTGTATTATGGGGGTGGGGTCTAATTATGGGGTGGTGTCCGCTGTATGGGTTACAATAAAACGAAGGCCCTTTGATGTCTGCTGTGTATTTATGTCGTGTATGCCTATATAAATTATGAGCTGATGATACATGCGATGAGGCTTGTAATGCGTTTTACTACAGTGGAAACCAGCAGACAGTCTTAGTAGAGATCCACGAGATCCTTCATGGGGCCGCCACATATAGAATAATCTACATCTATAATAAGGCATTGTGTTATTCTGTGCCCCATGAGGAAGCCTGATACTGATACAGTGTATCCTGCAGAGCTGACCCTCTATGATTTGTGTCTGATGTGTATCCACTGCTGGTTAATGTCACATACATGATACATTGTAGCCAGGCTGATAACCTGGGCCTGCGATCAGGGTAGTGACATGGTGGAATGTGATCGGATATTACCTAGAACTATCTGGAATAGACTTGGATACAATCTGATCTAACAGACATTGATTGATTGAGCCGAGCCCACGCTGCTTGTTATCTGAAGAGTTTTGCATCGACTTATTACAACTGATTGTCACTTAGTGGCTCCTGCTGTGACCAACTGGCCCTGTCTGAGCGTGATTAAAGCTGCGCCTTGTGCCCCTCGCAGACCCAATATCCACCAGTAATTAGCCAGTGTTATACGGTGCGCTGCCCAAACTGGCGGCTTCATGTATACCAGTATACAACATGTCACGCATTACTGGGAGCAGTGTGTAACTGGAAGCCGTTTTACCCTAATGGAAATAGCAATCAGCGTACCCCCAATATAACAGAATACAGTGTACCCACTATTATCACTGTACCCCAAATATAACTATTGCACCCCCACTACAATTATTAGTGTACCCCACTATAATCATAAACACTGCACCCTTACTATAACTGTAATCAATGTACCCCACAATATCTAGGATCACCGAACCCCTCTGTGAATGTAATTGGTGTAAGTGACAATAATTGGAATCGATGTACCCCCATTAGGCTACGTTCACATTTGCGTTGTTGGGCACAGCGTCGTCGACGCATGCGTCATGCGCCCCTATCTTTAACATCTTGGGCGCATGGACATGCGCCGGTATGCGTTGTACTGCGTTTTACGACGCATGCGTCATATAGACGCACAAGACAGGGCACAGGGGACACTACTTGTAGCGTTTTCCCTGCGCCGAAAGTCCCGATCTGTAGGATCTTATGACAACGCATGCGTCGCAAAACGCTGCGTTGTGTACATGCGTTGTTGGTTGCGTCGCCAAAGCTGCGCCCAACAAAGCAAATGTGAACGTAGCCTTAGACGTGTTAGCGTACCCCACTATAACTGGAATCCATTCATCCCCTATAGCAACAGAATTGCTTCAGCCCATCTGTAATCACTAAGGTTACCCCACTATTACTGGACCCAGTGTCCCTCCAGAACCAGTATAGTCGGTGAACCCCAATATCAACTTGAATCAATGTAACCTCTAAAACTGTGACCGGTGTACCCCAACTATTACTGTCCCCCCATTATATCTGCACCACTGCATGTTTTATTATAGTAAGTGACCTGACTTAAAGGAGAAAATATTTACACAAATCCTGCAAATATTTATATTCCACTGTTACATTTCACATGGTTGTATTTATCATCACATATAAGAAATTATCCCCAGGAGCTTACACTCTAATGTAATAAGTGTATCACTCCCATCATCACTGACCCCAGGAGCTTACAATCTAATGTAATAAGTGTATCACTCCCATCATCACTGACCCCAGGAGCTTACAATCTAATGTAATAAGTGTATCACTCCCATCATCACTGACCCCAGGAGCTTACAATCTAATGTAATAAGTGTATCACTCCCATCATCCCTGACCCCAGGAGCTTAATATCTAATGTAATAAGTGTATCACTCCCATCATCACTGACCCCAGGAGCTTACAATCTAATGTATGACAGTGTATCACTCCCATCATCACTGACCCCAGGAGCTTACAATCTAATGTATGACAGTGTATCACTCCCATCATCACTGGCCCCAGGAGCTTACACTCTAATGTGAGACAGTGTATCACTCCCATCATCACTGATCCCAGGAGCTTACAATCTAATGTATGACAGTGTATCACTCCCATCATCACTGGCCCCAGGAGCTTACAATCTAATGTGAGACAATGTATCACTCCCATCATCCCTGACCCCAGGAGCTTACAATCTAATGTGAGACAATGTATCACTCCCATCATCCCTGACCCCAGGAGCTTACAATCTAATGTAATAAGTGTATCACTCCCATCATCCCTGACCCCAGGAGCTTACAATCTAATGTATGACAGTGTATCACTCCCATCATCACTGGCCCCAGGAGCTTACAATCTAATGTGAGACAATGTATCACTCCCATCATCCCTGACCCCAGGAGCTTACAATCTAATGTGAGACAATGTATCACTCCCATCATCCCTGACCCCAGGAGCTTACAATCTAATGTAATAAGTGTATCACTCCCATCATCCCTGACCCCAGGAGCTTACAATCTAATGTAATAAGTGTATCACTCCCATCATCCCTGACCCCAGGAGCTTAATATCTAATGTAATAAGTGTATCACTCCCATCATCACTGACCCCAGGAGCTTACACTCTAATGTAATAAGTGTATCACTCCCATCATCCCTGACCCCAGGAGCTTACAATCTAATTTAAGACAATGTATCACTCCCATCATCCCTGACCCCAGGAGCTTACACTCTAATGTAAGACAGTGTATCACTCCCATCATCACTGACCCCAGGAGCTTACAATCTAATGTATGACAGTGTATCACTCCCATCATCACTGACCCCAGGAGCTTACAATCTAATGTATGACAGTGTATCACTCCCATCATCACTGGCCCCAGGAGCTTACATTCTAATGTATGACAGTGTATCACTCCCATCATCACTGACCCCAGGAGCTTACAATCTAATGTATGACAGTGTATCACTCCCATCATCACTGACCCCAGGAGCTTACAATCTAATGTAAGACAGTGTATCACTCCCATCATCACTGACCCCAGGAGCTTACAATCTAATGTAATAAGTGTATCACTCCCATCATCACTGACCCCAGGAGCTTACAATCTAATGTATGACAGTGTATCACTCCCATCATCCCTGACCCCAGGAGCTTACAATCTAATGTATGACAGTGTATCACTCCCATCATCACTGACCCCAGGAGCTTACAATCTAATGTAAGACAGTGTATCACTCCCATCATCACTGACCCCAGGAGCTTACACTCTAATCTCCCATATCCACAGTATGTGTATGGGAAGAACACATACACTCCCTACAGATGTGACCCTGGTGGGATTTTAACCCCTAATTTTCCTATCCTAATATTGCCCTGATCTTTTTCACCCTCAGCGTCTCCTACACAATCGTTACAATGTGTCACCTTCATGCATCACATTAAACGCAGCCCACTCATTCCTTCCACGCCCCCCTGTGCCCCCCACAGCCCCCTCGTGCCAGCTATTAATTTTCCTCCTGACATTTTATTCCTCCCTCTCTGCTATAATGAGGCTATGGCGCTTTATAAAGTGCAGGATCATGGCAGGTATGGAGATAAAATGGAGGGGGACAGAGATCGGGGGCTTCAGGCTGAATATGTAATTCCCGTAGAATCTCTCCACGATTTGGGGGGATGCGTTTAGTGATGACTGGGTCGGATGGTGACATGTTGTGGATAAGGAGGAGAGCGAGGGCCGCGGGGCAGGATTCGGAGGGAGGATTAGATAGGCCTTTACACAGGATCATTTATTATGTCGTCTTCGCCGCTGTTCGCCGGAGCTGGGGATTTGCAGGTGAAATGGAGCCCGCTCCTGCACGGCATGTCCGCTCCCCCCGGGTAATGTCATTATACAACCTAGGCCGCGATGTAGAAAGTGCCGGATACAATCCTCGCCGCTCCATTACAAGCTAACAGGGGACTGATCCGATACAAGGTAACAAGGTAATGAAAGCAGTCACAAATCCCTAACAAGAGCGCGAGAGTTCGGATCCTCCGCTCCATTACAAGCCAATAACGCAATAAACCGTGGGAGGTAACACTACCCTAACAGGATAATGGCACCGAACCGTCCCCGAGGACGCTCCCCCAGAACTAATCTGGATTCCTACTGGAATGTATCAAGCGAGACAGCAGGAAACCTTCAAAATGGACTCGGACCCCCCTCCCCTCATCCCACTTTCGCCAATGGCAGAAAGCGCCAATCGCCGCGCTCCCACCGTCCTTCCCGATATAAAGTGTCAAACGCTCATGTGGATCATGTTCTCTCCAAGCCCAACGTTTAACAACTCTCATTTTCCCAGGGGCTAAGGGCTTGTTAGCAAGTTTAACAGTGTTGTGTCCCCGGAGATGGTGACCGGAGGTTTCGGGGAATTGCGATGTCATTCTGTAGAGGAAGGAGAAGATGGCACACAAGGATGTGGTGCAGGATCGGCACTGGTGTCGCCCCCGGGTGATTAATCAAGCGTTTGTGTCGTCCTTTTCACTAGAATAAAGATCGCTGATTGCCAAACACCAGCGTGGAGCTCACGCGGGGCCACGGGAGCAGCTGCTGGTGAGAGGCGCATGTGCTGCCCCGGACTGCACCGCACAATGCAGCTGCTGGTGAGAGGCGTCTGCGCTGCCCCGGACTGTACAGCACAATGCAGCTGCTGGTGAGAGGCGTCTGCGCTGCCCCGGACTGTACAGCACAATGCAGCTGCTGGTGAGAGGCGTCTGCGCTGCCCCGGACTGTACAGCACAATGCAGCTGCTGATGAGAGGCGTCTGCGCTACCCCGGACTGCACCGCACAATGCAGCTGCTGGTGAGAGGCGTCTGCGCTGCCCCGGACTGTACAGCACAATGCAGCTGCTGGTGAGAGGCGTCTGCGCTACCCCGGACTGCACCGCACAATGCAGCTGCTGGTGAGAGGCGTCTGCGCTGCCCCGGACTGTACAGCACAATGCACCTGCTGGTGAGAGGCGTATGTGCTGCCCCGGACTGCACCGCACAATGCAGCTGCTGGTGAGAGGCGTCTGCGCTGCCCCGGACTGTACAGCACAATGCAGCTGCTGGTGAGAGGCGTCTGCGCTACCCCGGACTGCACCGCACAATGCAGCTGCTGGTGAGAGGCGTCTGCGCTGCCCCGGACTGTACAGCACAATGCACCTGCTGGTGAGAGGCGTATGTGCTGCCCCGGACTGCACCACACAATGCACCTGCTGGTGAGAGGCGCATGTGCTGCCCCGGACTGCACCACACAATGCAGCTGCTGGTGAGAAGCGTCTGCGCTGCCCCGGACTGCACCGTTCAATGCAGCTGCTGGTGAGAGGCACATGTGCTGCCCCGGACTGCACCGCACAATGCACCTGCTGGTGAGAGGCGTCTGCGCTGCCCCGGACTGCACCGCACAATTCACCTGCTGGTGAGAGGATCGGCACTGGTGTCGCCCCCGAGTGATTAATCAAGCGTTTGTGTCGTCCTTTTCACTAGAATAAAGATCGCTGATTGCCAAACACTAGCATGGAGCTCACGCGGGGCCACGGGAGCAGCTGCTGGTGAGAGGCGCATGTGCTGCCCCGGACTGCACCGCACAATGCAGCTGCTGGTGAGAGGCGTCTGCGCTGCCTCGGACTGCACCGCACAATGCAGCTGCTGGTGAGAGGCGTCTGTGCTGCCCCGGACTGCACCGCACAATGCAGCTGCTGGTGAGAGGCGTCTGTGCTGCCCCGGACTGCACCGCACAATGCACCTGCTGGTGAGGGGCGTCTGCGCTGCCCCGGACTGTACAGCACAATGCAGCTGCTGGTGAGAGGCGTCTGCGCTGCCCCGGACTGTACAGCACAATGCAGCTGCTGGTGGGAGGCGTCTGGGCTGCCCCGGACTGCACCACACAATGCACCTGCTGGTGAGAGGCGTCTGCGCTGCCCCGGACTGTACAGCACAATGCACCTGCTGGTGAGAGGCGCATGTGCTGCCCCGGACTGCACCGCACAATGCAGCTGCTGGTGAGAGGCTTCTGCGCTGCCCCGGACTGCACCACACAATGCAGCTGCTGGTGAGAAGCGTCTGCGCTGCCCCGCACTGCACCGCACAATGCACCTGCTGGTGAGAGGCGTCTGCGCTGCCCCGGACTGCACCGCACAATGCACCTGCTGGTGAGAGGCGTCTGCGCTGCCCCGGACTGCACCGCACAATGCACCTGCTGGTGAGAGGCGTCTGCGCTGCCCCGGACTGCACCGCACAATGCACCTACTGGTGAGAGGATCGGCACTGGTGTCGCCCCCGGGTGATTAATCAAGCGTTTGTGTCGTCCTTTTCACTAGAATAAAGATCGCTGATTGCCAAACACCAGCGTGGAGCTCACGCGGGGCCACGGGAGCAGCTGCTGGTGAGAGGCGCATGTGCTGCCCCGGACTGCACCGCACAATGCAGCTGCTGGTGAGAGGCGTCTGCGCTGCCCCGAACTGCACCGCACAATGCAGCTGCTGGTGAGAGGCGTCTGTGCTGCCCCGGACTGTACAGCACAATGCAGCTGCTGGTGAGAGGCGTCTGCGCTGCCCCAGACTGTACAGCACAATATAGCTGCTGGTGAGAGGCGTCTGCGCTGCCCCGGACTGCACCACACAATGCACCTGCTGGTGAGAGGCGCATGTGCTGCCCCGGACTGCACCGCACAATGCAGATGCTGGTGAGAGGCGTCTGCGCTGCCCCGGACTGCACCGCACAATGCACCTGCTGGTGAGAGGCGTCTGCGCTGCCCCGGACTGCACCGCACAATGCAGCTGCTGGTGAGTGGCGTCTGCACTGCTCCGGACTGCACCGCACAATGCAGCTGTTGGTGAGAGGCTTCTGCGCTGCCTCAGACTGTACCACACAATGCAGCTGCTGGTGAGAGGCCTCTGCGCTGCTCCGGACTGCACCACACAATACAGCTACTGGTGAGAGGCATCTGCGCTGCCCCGGACTGTACAGCACAATGCAGCTGCTGGTGAGAGGCGTCGTCTGCGCTGCCCCGGACTGCACCGCACAATGCAGCTGCTGGTGAGAGGCATCTGTGCTGCCCCGGACTGTACAGCACAATGCAGCTGCTGGTGAGAGGTGTCTGCGCTGCCCTGGACTGTACAGCACAATGCAGCTGCTGGTGAGAGGTGTCTGCGCTGCCTTGGACTGCACCGCACAATGCAGCTGCTGGTGAGAGGCGTCTGCGCTGCCCCAGACTGCACCTCACAATGCAGCTGCTGGTGAGAGGCATCTGCGCTGCCACGGACTGTACCCCACAATGCAGCTGCTGGTGAGAGGCGTCTGCGCTGCCCTGACTGTTTAGCACAATGCAGATGCTGGTGAGAGGCGCATGTGCTGTCCCGGACTGCACCGCACAATGCAGCTTCTGATGAGTGGCATCTGCGCTGCTCTGGACTGCACCTCAATGCAGCTGCTGGTGAGAGGCATCTGCGCTGCCCCGGACTGTACCGCACAATGCAGCTGCTGGTGAGAGGCGTCTGCGCTGCCCTGGACTGCACCTCACAATGCAGCTGCTGGTGAGAGGCATCTGAGCTGCCCCGGACTGCACCGCACAATGCAGCTGCTGGTGAGAGGCGCATGTGCTGCCCCGGACTGCACCGCACAATGCAGCTGCTGGTGAGAGGCATCTGCGCTGCCCCGGACTGTACCGCACAATGCTGCTGCTGGTGAGAGGCGTCTGCCTCCCCGAACTGCACCGCACAATGCAGCGGTTGGTGAGAGGCGTCTGCGCTGCCCCGAACTGCACCGCACAATGCAGATGCTGGTGAGAGGCGTCTGCGCTGCCCCGGACTGTCACCACACAATGCAGCTGCTGGTGAGAGGCGTCTGCGCTGCCCCAGACTGTACAGCACAATGCAGCTGCTGGTGAGTGGTGTGTGCGCTGCCCCGGTCTGCACCGCATAATGCAGCTGCTGGTGAGAGGTGTCTGCGCTGCCCTGAACTGCACCGCACAATGCAGCTGCTGGTGAGAGGTGTCTGCGCTTCCCCAGACTGTACAGCACAATGCAGCTGCTGGTGAGAGGCGTCTGCGTTGCCCCGAACTGCACCGCACAATGCAGATGCTGGTGAGAGGCGTCTGCGCTGCCCCGGACTGTCACCACACAATGCAGCTGCTGGTGAGAGGCGTCTGCGCTGCCCCAGACTGTACAGCACAATGCAGCTGCTGGTGAGAGGCGTCTGCGCTGCCCCGAACTGCACCGCACAATGCAGCTGCTGGTGAGAGGCGTCTGCGCTTCCCCAGACTGTACAGCACAATGCAGCTGCTGGTGAGAGGCGTCTGCGCTGCCCCGAACTGCACCGCACAATGCAGCTGCTGGTGAGAGGTGTCTGCGCTGCCCCAGACTGTACAGCACAATGCAGCTGCTGGTAAGTGGTGTGTGCGCTGCCCCAGACTGTACAGCACAATGCAGCTGCTGGTGGGAGGCGTCTGCGCTGCCCCGAACTGCACCGCACAATGCAGCTGCTGGTGAGAGGTGTCTGCGCTTCCCCAGACTGTACAGCACAATGCAGCTGCTGGTGAGAGGCGTCTGCGTTGCCCCGAACTGCACCGCACAATGCAGATGCTGGTGAGAGGCGTCTGCGCTTCCCCAGACTGTACAGCACAATGCAGCTGCTGGTGAGAGGCATCTGCGCTGCCCCAGACTGTACAGCACAATGCAGCTGCTGGTGAGAGGCGTCTGCGCTGCCCCGAACTGCACCGCACAATGCAGCTGCTGGTGAGAGGCATCTGCGCTGCCACGGACTGTACAGAACAATGCAGCCGCTGGTGAGAGGCGTCTGCGCTGCCCCGGACTGCACCGCACAATGCAGCTGCTGGTGAGAGGTGTTTGCGCTGCACCGCACAATGCAGCTGCTGGAGCTGAACTTGTAACAAGCAGGAAAGGAAGATCTGTAAACATGGTGACTATTTTATGTTCAGATTTGCAGGTAGATTTTTAAATCCACAACATCTCAACAAGATTTTCGTTTTTTGCAATGTAAAGTACGAAATCCACAGCAAATCTGCAATAACTCTGTGTATTACACGGTTCCTCAACGGAGAATTTGCAAATGTGAACTAAATGGCGACTCCCTGTAAGGCCTCGTTCACACGGCAGTATTTTTGCATTTGTGTTTCTTTGCCAAAGTGTGCAGCTTACAGAGAAATGATATAATTGATGAGTGACACCTACTCGGTGTCTTGGAGACTCTCCCAGTTTTGGCATCCTAATACTGATAAAATACTGATGAAAACTGCTGACGTGTGAATGAGGCGTCATTTATTGAGTGCAACAAGTCAAGCGGCCGCCTCCGCTCCTGCATTAAGTCTGCATTAGACCTTCCATAGGTACCGCAGCTTTAAGGCACTGACCTCAAAGACATATTGTGTAAAGGCTTTGGAGCAGTAGTTCTTGGGGTCTGTAGCCCCTTTTGGGGTCCTAGTGGTACAGATTTTGTATTGGGGCCTAGGAGCTTCATATGACACCCCTACTGTCAGCAAATGGAAGGTTGGGGGCAATAAGCCCCTATTATGGAAAACAAGGGATCGGGCTGGTGACCCGACTTCCTATAGGACCCCACATGGAAAGTGGCCAATAGGAGACAATGGGCGCATTCATCAGGTGTCAGGAGGACGAGAGTTCTACAAAACTTGGCAAAAGTTCTCCGAAATCGACCAAATGAAAGTTACATGTCGACGTCCTGTAAAGCGTGATCATTATTTCTCTGGGTCCTCAATGCCAACACGTTTGTGTTCCCCCCTCGTAGTAAAGCCTTCACCTACCTCTTGAGTCCCAATATTGGCGCCTCTGTTTCCTGATATCCTCTGTGCTGCGGGGCTTTATGTATCCCAGGGAAGCAGCGGGACAAGGCATCCGCCTTAATGTTTTTGCTCCCCAGACTAAAAGTAACAAAAAAGTTAAACCTGGTAAAAAATGATGCCCATCTTGCCTGTCGTCATGTAAGATGTTTCGCCAATTCCAAGTATACCAGATTTTTATGATCTGTGATAAACATCACTGAGTGAACTGCACCTTCAAAGAAATGACCCAACTCCTCAAATGCCCATCTGATAGCTAAGAGTTCCCTAAGAGCGACCGTTTCTTGGAAAAAATAAGCACACGGTCGCCATTTACCAGGAGACGCACCTTGCGATAGTAAAGCCGCCACTCCCACCTCAGACTCATCGACCTCCACAATGAAAAGCTGAGACGTCAGGCTGGACAAGAATCGGCGCAGAAGCAAAGCACCTTTTCAATATGTCAAACGCCTCCCTGGCAGGACTGGACCACTTGGAGAAGGCCATCCCCTTCTTGGTCATATCTGTAAGAGGTTTGGTTACTACCGAAAAGTTCTATATGAATTTGCAGTAGTAGTTGGCAAAACCCAAAAATCTTTGCAACGCCTTCACATCCTCTGGACGATCCCAATCCAATACCGCCCAGACTTTAGCTGGATCCACGCGAAAACTGGTGGCAGACAATACATATCCTAGGAAAGGGATCTCGTCAACCTAGAACATGCACTTCTCATGTTTGACATTCAATTTATTGTCTCAGAGTATCTGTAAGACCTGCCTGACATGTACCTGGTGAGACTCAAGGTCAGGTGAATAAATAAGAATATCGTCCAGATAGTAAACAACGAACCTGCCTACCAGGTGACTAAAGATGTCATTTATAAAGTGCTGAAAGATGGCGGGCGCATTCGTCAACCCAAAAGGCATCACCAGATTCTCATAGTGTTCCTCAGGCGTATTGAATGCAGTAATGCGTGACATAGAGCTCCTGCACAATGGCCCTGGAGCTTTACATTTAGCTGGTGATAGTGGAAGAGAAATGCCCACCTGCTGATGTCATTACATGATGATGTCATCATTCGTGGACACTGGTTATGTAATCATGCGATGATGTCATCACTCGTGGACACTGGTTATAATGGCTATATAATCACTTGATGATGTCATCACTTGTGGACACTGGTTATAATGGTTATATAATCACGTGATGATGTCAGCACTCATGGACACTGGTTACAATGGTTATATCATCACGTGATTATGTCATCACTCCTGGACACTGGTTATATAATCACGTGATGATGTCATCACTCCTGGACACTGGTTATAATTAGTGATGAACGAATGTACTCGTTACTCGAGATTTCTCGAGCATGCTCGGGGGTCCTCCGAGTATTTTTTAGTGCCCGAAGATTTAGTTTTTCTTGCCGCAGCTGAATGATTTACATCTGTCCGCCAGCATAAGTACATGTGGGGGTTGTCTGGTTGCTAGGGAATCCCCACATGTACTTATGCTGGCTAACAGATGTAAATCATTCAGCTGCGGCGCTAAAAACTAAATCTCCGAGCACTAAAAAATACTTGGAGGACCCCGAGCATGCTCGAGAAATCTCGAGTAATGAGTATATTCGATCATCACTAGTTATAATGGTTATATCATCACGTGATGATGTCATCACTCCTGGACACTGGTTATAATGGTTATATAATCACGTGATGATGTCATCACTCAAGGACACTTTTCTACTGATGCTGGATGGTTTAGCGCCACGTTCTTTTATGACAGGTGAAAATGTCATCAGTCATAATTATTGGTTACAATGATGCAATAATTCTACTCTTGATGGTTGATTGTTGGGATTTGCAAAGCAATAATGGCTTCCGCCACGGTTTACAGTTCGATCACATCTGCGTATAAAAATCCCTCCGATGTTCATCCCGAAAAATGGGAAAAGAGGGGAATCCTTATGGTTTATGGTTATCATGTGAGTGTGTGACTATTTTCTCAGCTCACATCCGTATGACATCCGTATTCAATGGGTTTTTAATCCTCTGTTAGATACTGTAATTCTCTATGTAAATGAAATCCAGTCATCATAAATAATAAAGCAATCTGATATAAACGTATAGGAGATAGAAAGATATTAGATATATAATAGATACTAGTTGGCCCGTGCAAAACATTCGCACATTGGTTGTCGGGGGCGCAGACAATGTCAGGAAAATCAAGCTGGTCAAATGTTAATGTGTTTAGTGAGATGATGAACATAGAGAGGTATTTATATATGTAGATTGGTAATAAAATAAATTGTTTTGATAAGTAGAGAGTAAAAAAAAGTCTTGAGGTTGTGGTGCCACCTGCAGGTTATTGTTTTTTTTTGCAGGTTTCTGAAAATGAATGTTTAAACTGTATTTATTGAACAAATCTTGAATGTGGCTTGTTTGTGTCTTTTCTTGCTGAAGGGGGCAAGTTTACCTTTCAAATGGTGTATTACTTGTGTGTGTGGGGCGAAGTAATCACCGAAAAAGCAGTGCATGTTTACAAATGTGTTTGCATATGTGACTCACCATTTGTGTGTGTGGGGCGAAGTAATCACTGAAAAAGCAGTGCATGTTTACAAATGTTTGCATATGTGACTCACCTGCAGTGAAGTGTGCAGTCATCGAATTTGCCTGAAATAGGCTGAGCAAGCACTTCGGCAAGCTGGAAAGCCCCCAAGGCAAATGCCACCTGCAGGTAATTTGACCTTTGAAATGGTGGATCATTTGTGTGTGTCGGTGGAGTATAAACGGAGCAAGTGTGCAATTGAATAGGCAGTGCATGTTTACAAATGTGTTTGCATATGTAACTCCCCTTCAGTGAAGTGTGCAATCCTCCAATGTGCCTGAAATCGTCTGGGCAAGGAGTTCGGCAAGCTGGAAAGCCCCCAAGGCAAATGTTAGCATTTGTTTGTGATGTCTGCAAGCATCTTTGTGGTAGTGTTCTTTGGGGTAGTGTGGTGACACCTGCAGGTAATTTTTCCTTACTGCAGGTTTATGAAAATTAATGTTTAAACTGTATTTTGTGAGCACATCGTGGATGTGTGGCTTGTTTGGCTATTTTCTTGCTGAAGGGGGCAAGTTTACCTTTCAAATGGTGTATCATTTGTGTGTGTGGGTGCAGAATGAACGGAGATACAAAGTAATCACCGAAAAAGAGTGTTTTGAAATAATATAGAAGGATTATATAGATACAGTCATGGGCGAAAGTGTTGGCACCCTTGAAATTGTTCCAGAAAATGGAAGAATTTTTCCCAGAACATTATTGCAATTACACGTTTTGTTATACACATGTGTATTTCCTTTGTGTATATTGAAGCAAAGCAAAAAAGGTGAGAAAAAAGGCAAATTGGACATAATTTCACACAAAACCCCCCAAAAAGGGCCTGACAAAATTGTTGGCACCCTCAACCTAATATTTGGTTGCACCCCCTTTGCAGTTATTTATTCCAATCAATCAGTTCCTATAACCATCAACAAGCTTTTTATACCACTCAACTGGGATTTTGGACGACTCTTCTTTTGCAAACTTCTCCAGTCCTCAGACAGTGCTCTTCTCCTCTTTCTGTTCTCCATGCTGAGCGTGGCACACACAGACACACAATGCAAAGATTGAGGCAACCTCTCCCTTTTTATCAGGTTTCAGGCGTGATTTTCATATTGCCCATACCTGTTACTTGCCACAGGTCAGTGTGAACGAGCGCCACATGCTGAAAACAAAGTTGTTACCCACAATTTTAGAAAGTCGACAATAATTTTGTCCAGGTCATTTTTAGGGTTTTGTATGAAATTATGTCCAACTTGCCTTTTTTTATGATTTTTTTTTTGTGTTGTTCCAATAAATGCAAAGGAAATAAACCTGTGTATAACAAAGCAGGGGGGAACTACAATAATTTTCTGGGAGAAATAGTTCATTTTCTGGAACAATTTCAAGAGTGACAACACTTTGGGCCATGACTGTATATAGATAGACCGATATTACCCTACATATTATAAACTTGCACCCTTTTAGTGCCTTTCATGTGCAGTTTATTCTACAGTTTTTTAGGCTTGTTTAACCTAATAAATAACATGGGGCACCCCCAACCTATTTTATGAAACCAGCAAAGGTAAAGCAGACAGCTGGGGGCTTATATTATCAGGCTGGGAAGATCCCTGGTTATTGGGCCCTTCACATTCAAAAAAAAAATACCGGGCCCGCAGCCGCCCCAGAAGTGGCACATCACATGAGATTCTCCAGGTCTGGCTCTACGCCTTCACTCTTCCCACTTGCCCTGGTGAGGTGGCAATCGGGGTAATGGTAGTTGGGGTTGATGTCAACTGTGACTCATCCAAGAATCCAGCTGGCATCAAGCCCTGGTGTTAGTAATGTAGAGGGGTCTGTCAGACACCCCCATTACTAACTCAGTAAGTAAAAAGGAAACCTGCATCTATTCTATCTTTTATATATCTATCTATTATCTATCTATCTATTTTATATCCAATATATTTCTGTTACCTATTTATTATATATCTATTATCTCTCTCTATTATCTATTTATCTATTATCTCTATTATCTATCTATTATATATTTATTATCTATCTATTCTATCTTTTATATATCTAATATCTATTATCTGTCTATCTATTTTATATCCAATATATTTCTGTTACCTATTTATCTATTATATATCTATTATCTATCATCTAGATCATCTATCTATTATCTATCATCTATCTATCTATCTATCTATCTATCTATCTATCTATCTATCTATCTATCTATCTATCATCTTTATATAAGATTTTTTTGTTTTTTTCTTGGTTGCCAGTAGGTTTCTGTGAATTTACTGCACTTTGCTGATACAATTTCCCCATACATGTTGTCCGTGTGCCATCCGTTCTTTTCTCGCACCCATAGACTTGCATTGGGGAATCTGCGGCCACTCGCGGCGTGCTGCGTACAGGTACAGTCTGCACCGCCTCACTGAATAACATTGGTGATTTGTTATCACATTGCCCTCTGCGTATTTATACACGGATATGAGTGAACCCAAATAGTTAACATCGCCCGTTCAGAGGGAACCGTCGGCCGCGCAGTTTGTCATTTACCAACTTTCCTCCAGATCCCTGAATCAGCGACAAACAGGACACAAACCAAGCGGAACGGTTTAGCTCCTCGGTAGTCGCAGTGTGACGGGCATGTGCTGGCCCTCTCCGTTGGTTGTAGCTTTGGGGTCCACCAGGGGCCTGATGCATAGAGCAAATACAGATTTTGCTGCTGCCGCCTCCATATGCTGCGGGGTCTCGGGGGGGCTTCACTTCCATCCAGGGTCCTGGGGGCCGCGCGCTCTGCAGTCATCTGTCACAGGTATGCCGTACAAGTAAGTTTGGGGTCCGCTCTCTGCCGCAGGATGATCCGGCCAATCTGCCTCCAGCACAAATTGCACAAATTTCGTGGCTCAACCCAGAAGAAAAAAAAAACCTGAAACGTCTGCAGAAGCAAAATCACGGCCCCCTAATCTTCAGAGAGGAGCGAGGGAGGAGGGAGCGCGGTAATGGATAGAGGCATGATGAAAGGATAAAGAAGAGAGACAAGGAGATGAGAATGCAATACAGGACGGAGAAGAAAAGGCCGGTGCTGGAGCCGCGGTAGCAGCCGGGCGTCTTGGCGCAGCCTCCGAGCGCCGCTGTCCAGGTGGAAGGATCTTAATAGGATAATGTGGGATTTGTGCAGCTTCCCTGGGATGAGGCGACCATGATGTTCTCCAGATGTTCCGCCGGTAATCATCTCTCGTGGAGAGACTATGGGGCCGGTGAGATGATGGTGCAGCGCGATGGGCCGGCCATTGTGATCATGAAGACGTGCTGAGATCAAACGCTTGCAATGATTTTGCAATCATGCTCCTGTGTGCGCTGCGCTGCCGTGCAGACGTCTTCCCGGGCTCAGCTTTCCTATATATCGGGATTTGTAAGGAAATTAAAGGGGAGTTACAGCGGCCCCTGGACTGTGCCTGCGGTGCAGCTTCACTAAAGGGCTGAGCTGCAGTACCACACACAACCAGGAGTGGAGCCGTGGTGCAAGTAAGCAGCAGAGGTTAATTGCTCCTGGACCGCCCCTTAAAGGAAAACTCCGACTCCTAAATAGTTACTCATTCTGTTTCAGCAACAACTCTCAACATGCTGTGGCTGTCAGGAAATGCTGGGAGTTGTAGTTTTCACAGAATGTTGCTTGCACCACCCTGTAGAAGGCCTGTCCGGATCATGCGGATTTGTAGATTTATTAACTATGTTTGGAGTGAGTTGATACATTGTTTCCACCTGCAATGGGTGGAGCATAGTTGTCACATGACTGCCGGTTTTCCTGAGAATTTTTTCTCAGAGCGGCAAAATATGTTGGGATGTGATAGAGACGATGACCACCAACCTGGAGAGCAGAGCGCCGGTGTGACGGGACAGGGCAGTGTGACGGGACAGGGCAGTGTGACGGGACAGGGCAGTGTGACGGGACAAGGCCGAGCGCCAGTGTGACGGGACAGGCCAGTGTGACGGGACAGGGCAGAGCGCCAGTGTGACGGGACAAGGCAGTGTGACGGGACAGGGCCGAGCGCCAGTGTGACGGGACAGGGCAGAGCGCCAGTGTGACGGGACAGGGCAGTGTGACGGGACAGGGCCGAGCGCCAGTGTGACGGGACAGGGCCGAGCGCCAGTGTGACGGGACAGGGCCGAGTGCCAGTGTTACTGGACAGGGCCGAGCGCCAGTGTGACGGTGCAGGGATCAGTGTAATCAGTAGAACGGTGCCGACCTAACACTGTGTGTAGTGACAGTGCACAATCCAGACGGAGATTTTCTTCCATGATCTAGAAATCCATAAATTTCTCTCCATCATGCTATGTGCTGAAGGGGTTAACCAGCCATGATAAGGGACTGTTTTTTTTTTTTTGTGTGAGTAGGTCAAAGATGGGCAGGACCCCTACTCGCCATATCTCCACCTCAAGGCAGTGGTTGGGATGTTAAATGCTCAGTCACTGTTTTTATTCTCTGTTGTGTGTTTGGAGAGGAGAGACTCCAGACGTGACTCCAGGAGGAGCTGAGGACTTTGGGTGTTACCTGCGGCTGAATCCTGCAGGAACACAGGAACTTTATCTTTGTTTTGCCTTTAGGCCAGAAAGGCCACGTTTACTTTTTTCGACCCTGCTATGGTTTATGCTGTTCCATAATGAACCAGCAGATGATTTACCACAAGAGGCGATCCTGAGGTTACCTCTGCAAGCAGCTGAGTGAGAACAAGCCCTCACAAAGGCTACAGTTACATTTCTGCCAGCTGTTACTGGGAATAGTCAGCAAGTATGAGGACAGGATCCATAAGCTGCAAAGATGAGCAGCTAAGTGGCCAAATGTAGAAATAATATCTAAACTGCAAATAATAACGCACACTTTGTGCAGACACTAAGCAATCAAGGAATGCTAAAGCCGAGCGCAGCTCTGGATTATAATGCAGGGAGTAACTGTCACCCTGTGATGGTGGTGTTAGGTAAGGAAGGAGGATCAAACTGTCCCTGGCATTGGGACCCTAAAGGTACCTTCACACGAAGCGACGCTGCAGCGATAGCGACAACGATGCCGATCGCTGCAGCGTCGCTGTTTGATCGCTGGGGAGCTGTCACACAGACCGCTCTCCAGCGACCAACGATGCCGAGGTCCCCAGGTAACCAGGGTAAACATCGGGTTGCTAAGCGCAGGGCCGCGCTTAGTAACCCGATGTTTACCCTGGTTACCAGCGTAAAAGTAAAAAAAAAAAACATTACATGCTCACCTGCGCGTCCCCCAGCCTCTGCTTCCTGACACTGACTGAGCTCCGGCCCTAACAGCAGAGCGGTGACGTCACCGCTGTGCTTTCACTTTCACTTTAGGGCCGGCGCTCAGTCAGTGTCAGGAAGTAGAGGCTGGGGGACGCGCAGGTGAGTATGTACTGTTTGTTTTTTTTACTTTTACGCTGGTAACCAGGGTAAACATCGGGTTACTAAGCGCGGCCCTGCGCTTAGCAACCCGATGTTTACCCTGGTTACCAGTGTAAAATATCGCTGGTATCGTTGCGTTTGCTTTCAAACACAACGATACACGGCGATCGGACGACCAAATAAAGTTCTGGACTTTATTCAGCGACCAGCGACATCACAGCAGGATCCTGATCGCTGCTGCGTGTCAAACGAAACGATATCGCTAGCGAGGACGCTGCAACGTCACGGATCATTAGCGATATCGTTTCGTGTGAAGGTACCTTAACTATCCCTGTCCTGGGGGTACTCTTAAAGGTAGAGAGGCCTGAGTCTCCGACCTTACTATGCTCCTGTTAAGCCCTGATCTGTCCCCTCCCCCACCCCATGAGGCAAAGGACAGAAATATAACGATAACAGGGATAAACAAAAACAACAAACATGCAAAAGCACTAATCAACAAAAAGGAGGATAGGGACTGTGAGGAATAAATTAAATAGGAACAGGGAGCAGGAGATAGACACACACGTACTACAGCAAACCACAGAACACTACAACTCTACTCCAACCACTAAGCTTTAGCACACAGCGCAGGAAGACAAATCTTTCATTGGCAGGAACAAGAAGGTCTGACCAATTTTTCTAGGAATAAATAATGAACAGATCAGAAGCAGCTGAAATGGAGCTGCATGATTCTGACCAGCATTGAAAATGGTCGTTAATGTATTCAGCACCAGAGGAAACTAAATCCATTTACTATGGGACACAAATCACACCAGCTCTAAAGAAGACCAGACCTGCGATTCATTACCCAAGTGACCTTCTAACTCCAGGTCTTCCGGGGGGACGTGACACCCGTGTGACAGTAACTCAGGATCACTAATGTAATGTATGTATGTACACAGTGATTGCACCAGCAGAATAGTGAGTGCAGCTCTGAGGTATAATACAGGATGTAACTCAGGATCAGTAATGTAATGTATGTACACAGTGACTGCACCAGCAGAATAGTGAGTGCAGCTCTGGAGTATAATACAGGATGTAACTCAGGATCAGTAATGTAATGTATGTACAAATTGACTGCACCAGCAGAATAGTGAGTGCAGCTCTGGAGTATAATACAGGATGTAACTCAGGATCAGTAATGTAATGTATGTACACAGTGACTGCACCAGCAGAATAGTGAGTGCAGCTCTGGGGTATAATACTGGATGTAACTCAGAATATAATTGTAGGATTCTGTATGTAATCTGGTCAATACTTTCCAGTGCTTTTCTATCATCTTGCTATGATGTAATGTTTGCTGCTGTCTCTGTGTTCTCTGCACTCGGTGATGTAACCTCTTCACCGTCTTACTGATCGTCCACATGAATAAGTGGAATTCTGGAGATTTTACAGTAAGGGGAGTAAGAGATTGTGATGTAACATATATGTAGATCCATGTGCCTTTTACATCCAGTGTCCAGATCCTATATACAAGTATTAAAATGCCTTGCAAAAGTATTCAGCCCCCTCGAACATTTCAACCTTTTCCCACATATCCTGCTTAAAACATAAAGATACCAAATGTAAATTTTTGGAAAAGAATCAACAAGTGGAACACAATTGTGAAGTTGAACGAAATTTATTGGTTATTTTACATTTTTGTGGAAATTCAAAAACTGAAAAGTGGGGCGTGCAATATTATTCGGCCCCTGTAACTTAATACTTTGTTGCGCCACCTTTTGCTGCGATTACAAGTCTCTTGGGGTTTGTCTCTATCAGTTTTGTACATGGAGAGACTGAAATTCTCGCCCATTCTTCCTTGGCAAACAGCTCGAGCTCAGTGAGGTTTGATGGAGATCGTTTGTGAACAGCAGTTTTCATCTCTTTCCACAGATTCTCGATTGGATTGAGGTCTGGACTTTGACTTGGCCATTCTAACACCTGGATACGTTAATTTGTGAACCATTCCATTATAGATTTTGCTTTATGTTTGGGATCATTGTCTTGTTGGAAGACAAATCTCCGTCCCAGTCTCAGGTCTTTTGCAGACTCCAACAGGTTTTCTTCAAGAATGGTCCTGTATTTGGCTCCATCCATCTTCCCATCAATTGTAACCATCTTCCCTGTCCCTGCTGAAGAAAAGCAGGCCCAAACCATGATGCTGCCACCACCATGTTTGACAGTGGGGATGGTGTGTTCAGGGTGATGAGGTGTGTTGCCTTTACGCCAAACATCGTATGGCATTGTTGCCAAAAAGTTTGATTTTGATTTCATCTGACCAGAGCACCTTCTTCCACATGTTTGGTGTCTCCCAGGTGGCTTGTTGCAAACTTTAAACAACACTTTTTATGGATATCTTTGAGAAATGGCTTTCTTCTTGCCACTCTTCCATAAAGGCCAGATTTGTGCAGTGTAGGACTGATTGTTGTCCTATGGACGGACTGTCCCACCTCAGCTGTAGATCTCTGCAGTTCATCCAGAGTGATCATGGGCCTCTTGGCTGCATCTCTGATCAGTCTTCTCCTTGTTTGAGATGAAAGTTTAGAGGGACGGCCGGGTCTTGGTAGATTTGCAGTGGTATGATACTCCTTCCATTTCAATATGATCGCTTGCACAGTGCTCCTTGGGATGTTTAAAGTTTTGGAAATCATTTTGTATCCAAATCCGGCTTTAAACTTCTCCACAACAGTATCACGGACCTGCCTGTTGTGTTCCTTGGTCTTCATGATGCTCTCTGTGCTTCACACAGAACCCTGAGACTATCACAGAGTAGGTGCATTTATACGGAGACTTGATTACACACAGGTGGATTATATTTATCATCATTAGGCATTTAGGACAACATTGGATCATTCAGAGATCCACAATGAACTTCTGCACTGAAAGTAAAGGGGCCGAATAATATTGCACGCCCCACTTTTCAGTTTTTGAGTTTCCACAAAAATTTAAAATAACCAATACATTTCATTCAACTTCACAATTGTGTTCCACTTGTTGATTCTTCATCAAAAATTTACATTTGGTATCTTTATGTTTGAAGCCTGATATGTGGGAAAAGGTTGAAAAGTTCCAATAGGCCGAATACTTTTGCAAGGCATTGTACATGCAGACACTTTTTTTAAGTCCAGATTCCTTATTTGTAAACTTCTTGAAGTCAGTTTTCTTTTGTGGCTTGTTGTTTTCGTTCCTGGGTTTTTTTTTTGCAACAAATCCTTTAAAATGATTTTTGTGTTTTCAAAAATTTTGCAAAAAATGAAAACTGAATTTTTTTGGTTTTGACCCATTTTTCTATTGTGCACAAACTTAACTTGCAATCATAAATTCACTCCAGGGGGAACTGAAGAACATTTGCACAAAATGTTAAGACTTTTTATGCTAAAAAACTTGCATTTGGCAAATCAGCTGAAAACAGTTGGAGAAGCCACAATGATGTGAAAATCAGAAGCGCAAATCAAAAAGTTATTAATTGAAGGGTTTTCACACAAAAAAACTGATGAAAATGGAATAATGAACTGGGCAGCCGGGCCCAATATACTGGTGCTGGAGGCTGCTCCCCCGTCAGAATGGACAGAATTTGGAGCTTGTCACTAGATGAACTGTTGTGGTTTTTTCATGGCTGTATGATGGAAGCATCACGAAGGCATAGTCTGCCGGGCTGCACCCTCCATAGAAATAAATCCATAGAAATAAATGGAAGCTGCATTGCTCCCTGGGGGCATGTGGGCTGTTATGTGGACGCTCCTCCGCCAGCAGCTGAGTGCTTTACCCTGTAGGGGCGGACATGGTGGCAGCCGTATAATGTACATATTTACACATCAGAAGTCATGTCATAAATATAGAACAGTAATGTAACCAGAACTACAGGACAGAGCAAGAAAAGCGGCGGGAAAATGCATTTCCTCCATCAAACGTAAAAGGTTTCAGAAAATCTGACATTTTAAGCTTCAAGAGTAAAAGTTTAATACTGTAAACTGAATAGAAATAAATTACAAATCCGGGACAACGATGGAGGGAAAAAGTGAGATTTATACTGGAAATGAGAAAGGGGGTTTATAGATCAGATCTAATAGATAATAGTGATATGGTAAATCCTCTGCTGTATGTCTATCCACTAATACCAGACTTATACTGGAGCGCAGCTCTGGGGTATAATACAAGAGGTAACTCAGGATCAGTAATGTAATGTATGTACACAGTGACTGCACCAGCAGAATAGTGAGTGCAGCTCTGGGGTATAATACAGGATGTAACTCAGGATCAGTAATGTAATGTATGTACACAGTGACTGCACCAGCAGAATAGTGAGTGCAGCTCTGGGGTATAATACAAGAGGTAACTCAGGATCAGTAATGTAATGTATGTACACAGTGACTGCACCAGCAGAATAGTGAGTGCAGCTCTGGGGTATAATACAGGATGTAACTCAGGATCAGTAATGTAATGTATGTGCACAGTGACTGCACCAGCAGAATAGTGAGTGCAGCTCTGCGGTATAATACAGGAGGTAACTCAGGATCAGTAATGTAATGTATGTACACAGTGACTGCACCAGCAGAATAGTGAGTGCAGCTCTGGGGTATAATGTAGGATGTAACTCCGGATCAGTAATGTAATGTATGTACACAGTGACTGCACCAGCAGAATAGTGAGTGCAGCTCTGGAGTATAACACAGGATGTAACTCAGGATCAGTAATGTAATGTATGTACACAGTGACTGCACCAGCAGACTAGTGAGTGCAGCTCTGCGGTATAATACAGGAGGTAACTCAGGATCACTAATGTAATGTATGTATGTACACAGTGATTGCACCAGCAGAATAGTGAGTGCAGCTCTGGACTATAATACAGGATGTAACTCAGGATCAGTAATGTAATGTATGTACACAGTGACTGCACCAGCAGAACAGTGAGTGCAGCTCTGGAGTATAATACAGGATGTAACTCAGGATCAGTAATGTAATGTATGTACACAG
The DNA here is from genome assembly GCF_051348905.1 of Ranitomeya variabilis. Lineage (NCBI taxonomy): Eukaryota > Metazoa > Chordata > Amphibia > Anura > Dendrobatidae > Ranitomeya > Ranitomeya variabilis. The sequence continues at coordinate 213,529,173 of NC_135239.1, read as the reverse complement.
TGACTGCACCAGCAGAATAGTGAGTGCAGCTCTGGAGTATAATACAGGATGTAACTCAGGATCAGTAATGTAATGTATGTACACAGTGACTGCACCAGCAGAATAGTGAGTGCAGCTCTGGAGTATAACACAGGATGTAACTCAGGATCAGTAATGTAATGTATGTACACAGTGACTGCACCAGCAGACTAGTGAGTGCAGCTCTGCGGTATAATACAGGAGGTAACTCAGGATCAGTAATGTAATGTATGTACACAGTGACTGCACCAGCAGACTAGTGAGTGCAGCTCTGCGGTATAATACAGGAGGTAACTCAGGATCAGTAATGTAATGTATGTACACAGTGACTGCACCAGCAGAACAGTGAGTGCAGCTCTGGAGTATAATACAGGATGTAACTCAGGATCAGTAATGTAATGTATGTACACAGTGACTGCACCAGCAGAATAGTGAGTGCAGCTCTGGAGTATAATACAGGATGTAACTCAGGATCAGTAATGTAATGTATGTACACAGTGACTGCACCAGCAGAATAGTGAGTGCAGCTCTGGAGTATAACACAGGAGGTAACTCAGGATCAGTAATGTAATGTATGTGCACAGTAACTGCACCAGCAGAATAGTGAGTGCAGCTCCGGAGTATAACACAGGAGGTAACTCAGGATCAGTAATGTAATGTATGTGCACAGTGACTGCACCAGCAGAATAGTGAGTGCAGCTCTGGAGTATAATACAGGAGGTAACTCAGGACCAGTAATGTAATGTATGTACACAGTGACTGCACCAGCAGAATAGTGAGCGCAGCTCTGGGGTATAATACAGGAGGTAACTCAGGATCAGTAATGTAATGTATGTGCACAGTGACTGCACCAGCAGAATAGTGAGCGCAGCTCTGGGGTATAATACAGGATGTAACACAGGATCAGTAATGTAATGTATGTACACAGTGACTGCACCAGCAGAATAGTGAGTGCAGCTCTGGGGTATAATACAGGATGTAACTCAGGATCAGTAATGTATGTACACAGTGACTGCACCAGCAGAATAGTGAGTGCAGCTCTGGGGTATAATACAGGAGGTAACTCAGGATCAGTAATGTATGTACACAGTGACTGCACCAGCAGAATAGTGAGTGCAGCTCTGGGGTATAATACAGGATGTAACTCAGGATCAGTAATGTAATGTATGTACACAGTGACTGCACCAGCAGAATAGTGAGTGCAGCTCTGGAGTATAATACAGGATGTAACTCAGGATCAGTAATGTAATGTATGTACACAGTGACTGCACCAGCAGAATAGTGAGTGCAGCTCTGGAGTATAATACAGGATGTAACTCAGGATCAGTAATGTAATGTATGTACACAGTGACTGCACCAGCAGAATAGTGAGTGCAGCTCTGGAGGTTACATTTGTACATTGTGATGTAGTGTTTAGAGGTGGATTTGCGCTTCATAGACTTGTGCAGTTTGTCGGTCTCGTCTGTGGTTTTCTTTCCTCCATGCTGTGAGGGCAGCGATCCTCTCGGCTCTTCTTAGGCTCGCCTCGTCTCTCGTCTCAGGACAGAGCATCTGCCTTGTTCAATTCTGATTCCTTACATTGAGGTAAATGTCATATATTATGGATCAAGAAACAGAAAATGAATGTAATTGCCACAAATGGTTGTTCTGGGCGCAAAGCGGAGATGTTAAGTGTATGAAGGCCGAGTGCGCGACGCCGCTCCGGCGAGGATTGTGCAATCTGCAGTGGATGTCTAAGGTCTTGGGATTATTAAGTGCGGAGTTTGGGAGAAGAATGATCCTTAATGCGCAGATGATTCCCGAGACTTTAACCCTTTGTAGGTGGATGGTTCTCCTATTGTGTGCTGATATAACGCTAGGGGAAAAGTGGAACATACAGGACGGCAAAGGGCAGATGGTATATAATACTACACGGTGCAACAATCCTGGGAAAAAATTATCAACTGTCCACTGTATAATACACCCCCCGCCGTCCATTATATAATACACCCCCCCCCCGCCATCCATTATATAATACACCCCCCGCCGTCCATTATATAATACACCCCCCGCCATCCACTATAGAATACACCCCACCGCCATCCATTATATAATACACCCCTGCCATCCACTATATAATACACCCCCACCATCCACTATATAATACACCCCCCACCATCTATTATATAATACACCCCCCGCCATCCATTATATAATACATCCCCCACCATCTATTATATAATACACCCCCCGCCATCTATTATATAATACACCCCCCACCATCTATTATATAATACACCCCCACCATCCATCATATAATACACCCCCCGCCATCCATTATATAATACATCCCCCACCATCCATTATATAATACATCCCCGGCCATCCATCATATAATACACCCCCCGCCATCCATTATATAATACACCCCCCGCCATCCACTATATAATACATCCCCGGCCATCCATTATATAATACACCCCCCGCCATCCATTATATAATACACCCCCACCATCCACTATATAATACACCCCCACCATCCACTATATAATACATCCCCCGCCATCTATTATATAATACACCCCCACCATCTATTATATAATACACCCCCACCATCCATCATATAATACACCCCCCCGCCATCCATTATATAATACACCCCCCGCCATCCATTATATAATACACCCCCCGCCATCCATTATATAATACACCCCCCGCCATCCATTATATAACACACACACACCCGCCGTCTATTTGAGACGTCTGTGAACTCAATTTTCACATATTCTCTGGGATTTGGGTCTGGACGGTGACTGCGCCGTTCACACACAGAATATGCTCTGATCTACACCCCCCCCATTATTGCTCTGGCAGGATGTTGTGGGTCCTTGTCCTGCAGGAAGGTGAACCTACGCCTCACTCTAATGTCTGTCTGCAGCCTCTAACAGGTTTTCCTGCAGGATTGTCCTGTATTTAGCTCCATCCATCTCATCACCTCTGACCTGCTTCCCTGCCCCTGCTGAAGAAAAGCTTCCCCACAGCAGGATGCTGCCACCACCATGTGTGACTGTGGGATGGTGTTTTCAGGGTGATGTGCAATGTTAGTTTTCTGCAACACTGCATTTAGCCCCCAAAATTCTGCTTTTGGCCTGATCTGAGCAGAGCCCCTTCTTCCACATGCTCACCGTTTTCCTTACAGGGCTTTTTGCAAACTGCAAACGGGGCTCCTTATTATTTGCTTTAAAAATGTTTTTCTTCTTGCTGCTGTTCCATAAAGATCATATTGGAGTATATGACTAATAGTTTTCCTGTGGACAAGTTCTACCACCTGAGCTGTGGATCCTCGTCAGCTCCTCAGTGACTGTGGGCCTCTTGGCTGCTTTTCTGATTAGTGCTCTCCTTGCTTGGGAGGTCAGGATAGATGGACGGCCATGTCTTGGTATGTTTGCAGTTGTGCCATACACCTCTGCGATACGCACAATATAGACACACCGCTCTGCTACACACATAGTATATACACACAGCTCTGTTATACACACACAGTATATTCACACAGCTCTGCTACATGTACAGTATATTCACACAGCTCTGCTACACACAGTATATGCACACAGCTCTGCTACACACAGTACAATCACACAGCTCTGCTACACACACAGTATATATACACACAGCTCTGCTACATGTACAGTATATTCACACAGCTCTGCTACACACAGTACATACACACAGCTCTGCTACACACAGTATATACACAGCTCTGTTATACACACACAGTATATTCACACAGCTCTGCTACATGTACAGTATATTCACACAGCTCTGCTACACACAGTACATGCACACAGCTCTGCTACACACAGTACATGCACACAGCTCTGCTACATGTACAGTATATTCACACAGCTCTGCTACATGTACAGTATATTCACACAGCTCTGCTACATGTACAGTATATTCACACAGCTCTGCTACACACAGTACATACACACAGCTCTGCTACACACAGTATATACACACAGCTCTGTTATACACAGTACATGCACACAGCTCTGCTACACACACAGTATATATACACACAGCTCTGCTACATGTACAGTATATTCACACAGCTCTGCTATACACAGTATATATACACACAGCTCTGCTACATGTACAGTATATTCACACAGCTCTGCTACATGTACATTATATACATACACAGCTCTGCTACACACACAGTATAGACATATACAGCTCTGCTACACACACAGTATATATATATATATATATATATATATATATATATATATATATATATATATATATACACACAGCTCTGCTACAGTGTATTCACACAACTCTACTACACACACAGTATATTCACACAGCTCTGCTACATGTACATTATATACATACACAGCTCTACTACACACAGTATATTCACACAGCTCTGCTACATGTACATTATATACATACACAGCTCTGCTACACACACAGTATAGACATATACAGTTCTGCTACACACACAGTATATATACACAGCTCTGCTACACACACAGTATAGACATATACAGCTCTGCTACACACACAGTATATATACACAGCTCTGCTACACACACAGTATATATATATATATATATATATATATATATACACACAGCTCTGCTACAGTGTATTCACACAACTCTACTACACACACAGTATATTCACACAGCTCTGCTACATGTACATTATATACATACACAGCTCTACTACACACAGTATATTCACACAGCTCTGCTACATGTACATTATATACATACACAGCTCTGCTACACACACAGTATAGACATATACAGTTCTGCTACACACACAGTATATATACACAGCTCTGCTACACACACAGTATAGACATATACAGCTCTGCTACACACACAGTATATATACACAGCTCTGCTACACACACAGTATACAGTGGGGCAAAAAAGTATTTAGTCAGTCAGCAATAGTGCAAGTTCCACCACTTAAAAAGATGAGAGGCGTCTGTAATTTACATCATAGGTAGACCTCAACTATGGGAGACAAACTGAGAAAAAAAAATCTAGAAAATCACATTGTCTGTTTTTTTATCATTTTATTTGCATATTATTGTGGAAAATAAGAATTTGGTCAGAAACAAAATTTCATCTCAATACTTTGTAATATATCCTTTGTTGGCAATGAGAGAGGTCAAACGTTTTCTGTAAGTCTTCACAAGGTTGCCACACACTGTTGTTGGTATGTTGGCCCATTCCTCCATGCAGATCTCCTCTAGAGCAGTGATGTTTTTGGCTTTTCGCTTGGCAACACGGACTTTCAACTCCCTCCAAAGGTTTTCTATAGGGTTGAGATCTGGAGACTGGCTAGGCCACTCCAGGACCTTGAAATGCTTCTTACGAAGCCACTCCTTCGTTGCCCTGGCGGTGTGCTTTGGATCATTGTCATGTTGAAAGACCCAGCCACGTTTCATCTTCAATGCCCTTGCTGATGGAAGGAGGTTTGCACTCAAAATCTCACGATACATGGCCCCATTCATTCTTTCATGTACCCGGATCAGTCGTCCTGGCCCCTTTGCAGAGAAACAGCCCCAAAGCATGATGTTTCCACCACCATGCTTTACAGTAGGTATGGTGTTTGATGGATGCAACTCAGTATTCTTTTTCCTCCAAACACGACAAGTTGTGTTTCTACCAAACAGTTCCAGTTTGGTTTCATCAGACCATAGGACATTCTCCCAAAACTCCTCTGGATCATCCAAATGCTCTCTAGCAAACTTCAGATGGACCCGGACATGTACTGGCTTAAGCAGTGGGACACGTCTGGCACTGCAGGATCTGAGTCCATGGTGGCGTAGTGTGTTACTTATGGTAGGCCTTGTTACATTGGTCCCAGCTCTCTGCAGTTCATTCACTAGGTCCCCCCGCGTGGTTCTAGGATTTTTGCTCACCGTTCTTGTGATCATTCTGACCCCACGGGGTGGGATTTTGCGTGGAGCCCCAGATCGAGGGAGATTATCAGTGGTCTTGAATGTCTTCCATTTTCTAATTATTGCTCCCACTGTTGATTTCTTCACTCCAAGCTGGTTGGCTATTGCAGATTCTGTCTTCCCAGCCTGGTGCAGGGCTACAATTTTGTTTCTGGTGTCCTTTGACAGCTCTTTGGTCTTCACCATAGTGGAGTTTGGAGTCAGACTGTTTGAGGGTGTGCACAGGTGTCTTTTTATACTGATAACAAGTTTAAACAGGTGCCATTACTACAGGTAATGAGGGGAGGAAAGAGGAGACTCTGAAAGAAGAAGTTACAGGTCTGTGAGAGCCAGAAATCTGGATTGTTTGTTTCTGACCAAATACTTATTTTCCACCATAAAATGCAAATAAAATGATAAAAAAACAGACAATGTGATTTTCTGGATTTTTTTTTCTCAGTTTGTCTCCCATAGTTGAGGTCTACCTATGATGTAAATTACAGACGCCTCTCATCTTTTTAAGTGGTGGAACTTGCACTATTGCTGACTGACTAAATACTTTTTTGCCCCACTGTATATACACAGCTCTGCTACACACACAGTATATATATATATATATATATATATATATATATATATATATATATATATATATATATATACACACACCGCTCTGCTACAGTGTATTCACACAACTCTACTACACACACAGTATATTCACACAGCCCTGCTACATGTACATTATATACATACACAGCTCTGCTACACACACAGTATATATACACAGCTTTGCTACACACACAGTATATATTAATCCCATGATCCGAAAAGGAGGGGTTTAGAATAGGCAGCGCTTTAGCACTTCAATTATTACTGCTGACAAAAATTACCTAACAAGGTATGAAGTGACACATTAGTGAATAAAAGTAAAAATATCTTTATTGACATATTATTTTAAAAATTACAAATCTTTAAAAGACAGGATGATGGAAGAAATTGGACCTCCAAGACAGAAACAGGGGGTGACCCACAAACCCAGATGGCAATATGTTTTTTATATATAAATATACATGTATCTAATGTTGCTGAACTTAAGTTAGTATCCCTATAGGAAGCAGGAAAGAAAGGACTAACAATGTGGATGGACGGCAAACGTCTCTTTAGAAGAACCGCATGACAGTCTTATATCTGATAGAAGGGTATAACTAAAGATAAGCAATCAAAGGTATAAATATATACATATATGCATGGCAATGCCCTCACATCAAATATATATATATATATATATATATATATATATATATATATATATATATATATATATATATATATATATATATACATACACAACTCTGCTACACACAGTGTGTGTGTATATATGTGTATATATATATATATATATATATATATATATATATATATATATATACTGTATTTTCTGGCGTATAAGACTGCTTTTTAACCCCTGAAAATCTTAAAAGTCGGGGGTCGTCTTATACGCCGGGTGCAGACACCAATGTGTATATGGTGGGTGGGGGGGGAGTGGTCCCGATGACGAAGAGGGGGCGTCTCACAGGAAAGTGTGAGTGGAGTATCCCCCATTACCTCATTGTAGCTGCAGCATGGGGTCTCTGTGCTGGGGAGAGGCGGCAGCTGCTGCTCCTCTTTGTGCCGCATGGGTGCTGTGCTGTTGGGCGGTGGCCGCCGCCGCTCCCCAGCACCCCACACTGCAGCTACAATGAGGTAATGGGGGATACTCCACTCACACTTTCCTGTGAGACGCCCCCTCTTCGTCATCAGGACCACTCCCCCCCCCAAAAGGCACATTAGTCACCGGCCCTATAAGACGACATACGGCGTATAAGAAGACCCCCGACTTTTAAGAAGATTTTATATTTTAACTGGAAAAGTTGGGGGGTCGTCTTATATGCCCAGTCGTCTTATATGCCGGAAAATACGGTATATATATATATATATATATATATATATATATACAGCTCTGCTACGCACACAGTGTATGTGTATATATATATATATATATATATATATATATATATATATATATACACACACACAGCTCTCCTACAGTGTATTCACACATCTCTACTACACACACAGTATATTCACACAGCTCTGCTACATGTACATTGTATACATACACAGCTCTGCTACATGCACAATATATACATACACAGCTCTGCTACATGCACAATATATACATACACAGCTCTGCTACATGCACAATATATACATACACAGCTCTGCTACATGCACAATATATACATACACAGCTCTGCTACATGCACAATATATACATACACAGCTCTGCTACATGCACAATATATACATACACAGCTCTGCTACATGCACAATATATACATACACAGCTCTGCTACATGCACAATATATACATACACAGCTCTGCTACATGCACAATATATACATACACAGCTCTGCTACATGCACAATATATACATACACAGCTCTGCTACATGCACAATATATACATACACAGCTCTGCTACATGCACAATATATACATACACAGCTCTGCTACATGCACAATATATACATACACAGCTCTGCTACATGCACAATATATACATACACAGCTCTGCTACATGCACAATATATACATGCACAGCTCTGCTACATGCACAATATATACATACACAGCTCTGCTGCACGCCTAGTATGTAGACACATATGTATCTATATAGAGAGTAATAGAATTGGTCCTGGCCGTCTGCCGGGTGATGTTGGGGGTTGTAGTCTTTTGATGTGAACCATGATGGTGTTTCTTTCCTTTCATTCCACTTATTGTTTTTCTTCTTCATGAATCTGAGCTCAGATTTTGGAGACTTCCCTCCCCTCCCCCCTGTGTCGCTGCCGTTTGCCCCTTCTCGGGCTGATTGACATTCTCAGCTCGGTTGCAGTTAGTGATTAATCAATCGGCGCTGCCAATCACTGCCCTGACACCACGGGTGCGGAGCGGCGGCGCTCAGGCTGCCAGACAGCGGCTGTGGTTTTTCCTGGCAACCATCGACAACATGGGAACAAGAGGAAAGCGTTAGAGGACGTGTAAATAACGGCAGATACATCGGGTGATGAGCGGCTGAGGTCACAGGCTGCGCCGCTTCTTACGTTCCTCCCATTGGGGGGCTGCACAGGATGGACTCGCCCTCCCCGGGGTCACCAATCACCTCCTAATGTTTGGGCTCTCGAAGTGTCATGATTGGCCGCGATGTACAATGAAAAGTTCTGCAACTGTGATTTATTCTTCATATTAAAGGGGAGCAAGAAACTGCTTAGAATGCGGCTACCACAGCAGGGGCCATGTTAGTGGATGGCAAAATGGGATCATGTGCCCAGACCCTCAGCTGCTTAGAAGTGTGCTGGTGTCAGGCAGCTGCTGTAAGGGGCAGCATTTTTATCTTTGCTCCTTGTCCTCCATACGTGTGACTCCCTGCAGCCCAGCAGTTCCTGAAATACTGCAGTTTATCATTGTCACCATTTCCCGTCCTGCGTGGAGTCCCTGTCCCTATAAAGGGAATATATCATGAAATGACCTATTATGTAATCAGGCGTTTGAGGTATATATATATATATATATATATATATATATATATATATATATATATATATATATATATAATTTATTTTTATTTATTTTTTTTACAAATTTGGAAAATGTATTTATTTTTTCTTACCACAATGTGCAATAAAAATGAGAAACCTTGCGATTCTCACGGCAGCCACTAGGGATTTTAGACTCCAACTTCCTGTGCATTCAGGAAATGCACATGTACATTAGCTGCAATGAACAGAGCCTGCCCCTATCTATTGTGCTGAAGCATCTAATGAGCGTGTGCTAAGTTCATGGTACAGGAGGGGGAGGAGGTGAGCTGTGAAATCACCTACTATGGACTGTTCCAATATTTATGGACACAACTGTTTATCACTCACATAATGGTAGTTCTGCTTCTCGTCACCTGTCTTATCTATGACATTATTTCTGGGCTGTGTTGTGCATAAATATGTGATTCTTCAGATGTTGTATTAGTCTGTGCCTGATGAAGAGACCGGAGTAGTCTGGAAAGCTGCAATTTGTCACCATCTTTTCAGTTAGCCATTAAAAGGTATCAACCACTGAGGACTCTCAATTCTAAATATTTTTCTATCTACTGGTTAACACGGTACAAAGATATAGAGCTTTCCTGTATCATAAATAATTGATAACTCAAATGTTGTGGACTAAAGTTAAGCCTTCATCCGTTCTATTTAATTTGGTCTTATTGATGATCTGTGATAGGGAGACCCCTGTATAGAGATACTGACCATCCCATGCTCTACTGACCATGCATGATATACCATGGGTTGTGTCCCCCCCCCGGCGCACACAGCGGCTGCTGCACCCGCTCACACTGGCATGTTCGGAGGTGATGATCAGTTTCCCTCTAATTTCTGTGTTCTGCTCTATGCTGCTTTCAGATAGACGCTGAAATTCACAGACCAGTCATGTTCACATGTTGGGGTGGGTCCATGTGCATCTACGCATGCCTGTCCTCATGGCCGACTGGTGGAAGAACTGCCTGCTATAGAAACACGGTCTTGTCAAACATGAGACCCGCGCTCGCTCCAGAGGACGGCTCTCGCACACGCGCTCGCTCTAGAGGACGGCTCTCGCGCACGCGCTCGCTCCAGAGGACGGCTCTCGCACACGCGCTCGCTCTAGAGGACGGCTCTCGCACACGCGCTCGCTCTAGAGGACGGCTCTCGCACACGCGCTCGCTCTAGAGGACGGCTCTCGCACACGCGCTCGCTCTAGAGGACGGCTCTCGCACACGCGCTCGCTCTAGAGGACGGCTCTCGCACACGCGCTCGCTCTAGAGGACGGCTCTCGCACACGCGCTCGCTCTAGAGGACGGCTCTCGCACACGCGCTCGCTCTAGAGGACGGCTCTCGCACACGCGCTCGCTCTAGAGGACGGCTCTCGCACACGCGCTCGCTCTAGAGGACGGCTCTCGCACACGCGCTCGCTCTAGAGGACGGCTCTCGCACACGCGCTCGCTCTAGAGGACGGCTCTCGCACACGCGCTCGCTCTAGAGGACGGCTCTCGCACACGCGCTCGCTCTAGAGGACGGCTCTCGCACACGCGCTCGCTCTAGAGGACGGCTCTCGCACACGCGCTCGCTCTAGAGGACGGCTCTCGCACACGCGCTCGCTCTAGAGGACGGCTCTCGCACACGCGCTCGCTCTAGAGGACGGCTCTCGCACACGCGCTCGCTCTAGAGGACGGCTCTCGCATACATGCACAGTGACTAACATTGGTCAGTGTTCACAAAGGTCAAAAATGTGTCCAACTGAACGCAGCCTTCCTATCAGAACGGCAGGTGAATGTTACTGTGCTGGATCTTGCTAGAAATTTGCAATTAATCTGCATGTGCTACATCCGGATGTGCTGCGGATTGTGCTGCGGATTCACTGCTCTCGGGGTACGTCCACATTCCTGTAGATTTCAGCTACAGATTTAAGGTGGAAAAATCCACAGTGGATTACAATACCGGAGAAGAGTCCAAGATTTTACAAATCACGTTCGCTCTCTGCAGACATATTTGAACGGATAGTGACTTGTGCGGATTAATGCAGCCGGAGCGAATCAGGGTCACGATCCACAGATTTATTGTCAGATTTGCAGCAGGTCCGTGGTGATGGCTCTTGTCGGACTCTCCCCATGCCGCTGCCTCCTGTTTGCATGTGTCTTGGTGTCGCCAGTCCTCCCTGTGATCTCTGCCAGCACTGTGGGTACTGGATATCCTCCTCCTGACGGCCGGTGCTTGCTGCGATCCTTGTCAGGCCGGTGTGTCGTGTATAGATACAGATCGCGCCGCGTGTTCCAAGCAGAGATCTCTACAGATGATGCAGTGTTACATTTCCATTGATCTGAGGATCTCCTAACCTGACATCAATATGTCGGACGGGGGGGCTGTAATATCTCCAGCATGGGCTGAGCTCATCTCCTGTATGCCCTGCACGTCTCGTGTATGCTCTGGTCATCTCGTGTGCGCTCTAGTTGTCTCGCGTGCGCTCTAGTTGTCTCGCGTGCGCTCTAGTTGTCTCGCGTGCGCTCTAGTCGTCTCGCGTTCGCTCTAGTCGTCTCGCGTTCACTCTAGTCATCTCAAGTGCGCTCTGCTCGTCTCGAGTGCGCTCTGGTCGTCTTGAGTGGTCTTTGCTCGTCTCGAGTGCGCTCTGCTCGTCTCGAGTGCGCTCTGCTCGTCTCGAGTGCGCTCTGCTCGTCTCGAGTGCGCTCTGCTCGTCTCGAGTGGTCTCTGCTCGTCTCGAGTGGTCTCTGCTCGTCTCGAGTGCGCTCTGCTCGTCTTGAGTGCGCTCTGCTCGTCTCGAGTGCGCTCTGGTCGTCTCTCGTGCGCTCTCCTCGTCTCGCTTGCGTTCTGCTCATCTCGCGTGCGCTCTGCTCGTCTCGCGTGCACTCTGCTCGTCTCACTTGTGTTCTGCTCGTCTCACTTGTGTTCTGCTCGTCTCGCGTGCTCTCTAGTCATCTCATGTACCCGCTGCAGCGGTGGCTCCGGGTCACAGCGCCATAGTGCGGTGGATGATTGCGATATTGAGGCTCGGCGCCTCCGAGGAGGCCGGACGGGGGTGGGATGTGGCCGCCGTGTCCTCTGCTGTATTGAATTCTAAACTTGCCGCTTCTCTCCCACAGATAAAAGTGTAAAGTTGCCGCAGATCCGAGAGACGTCCGACCCCACGAAGCGAGGATGAGGTTGCTATGGAAACTGCTGGCGCTTCGCTGGTTCGTGTGTCTTGCAGGTAACATCTCCATTCACTTCCCTGATGTTATAACCCCGAGTCCTTCACAGAGAATTCAGGTCCCACTGCAGGGGCCAATTACCGCTCCGCTGGTCCCGCGCTGCGCCCGCTCAGTATTGGGGGTGCTGACTGCGGATTCCGGGGGGCCGGCTCCTATGTCACTGTCCTGCTTTTTGCACTTCTCATATCATTGGTGAATCCAGCGTGACGGGACGTCGCTCATCGTCTCCGCGCCTCGCCTGTAGGTGTATAGACAAGCCTTCCTGGAAACATTACTTGTGTTTTCTATTGTGTGAAATCATCTCTGCTGCAAACAGACATGCAGTGTAAAGTAAGGGGGACGACCGAGCCGCAGCCTGATGAGACATAAAGGAGGATATTGGAATATGTGACGCTCCGGTGGACTAGGCTGAAGTCACTACAGTAGATCTAATGGATCACAACTGCAGTGTAAAGTATGGGCGAGGCGCTGAGTCCCAGCAGTCTGTACATTAAGGATAGACCTAGCAGAAAACTTAGGAGATACAAGTTGGATTGTAAGCTACATAAAACGCCAGTGGCCTAAACTGCGGTCAATGAAACTGATTGATGCTAATGGATCACAGCTGCAGTGTAAAGTATGGCAGACAGAGGGGGATTAAGCAGCAGTCTGAGACTGACGACATAGAAGCTAGACGCAGACATGCCTCTAAACTACAGGAGCTTCTCACAAAACTAGAACATCATCAAAAGGTGAATTTATTTCAGTTCTTCAATATAAAAAGTAAATCTATATTCTATAGAGTCATTACACACAGTGATCTATTTCACGTGTTTATTTCTGTTAATGCTGATGATTATGGCTTACAGCCAATGAAAGCCCAAAAGTCATTATCTCAGTAGATTAGAATAATTAACAAAAAACACCTGTAAAGGCTCCTAAGTGTTTATAAAGGTCCTTAGTCTGTTTCAGTAGCTCCACAATCATGGGGAAGACTGCTGACCTGACAGATGTCCAGAAGGCGTCACTGACACACTCCACAAGGAGGGGAAGACACAAAAGATCATTGCTAAAGAAGCCGACTGTTCACACAGTGCTGGATCCAAGCAGATTACTGGAAAGTGGAAGGAAAAAGTGTGGTAGGAGAAGGTGCACAAGCAACTGGGATAACCGCAGCCTGGAAAGGATTGTTCAGGAAAGGACATTCAACAATTGCTGCCTCCTGTTAATGGTGCCAGGACTGGAATAATGGGCTCCCTGCCAAAGTTAGGAGAAACAGAAACTTTTTGAGAGATGTTTGCATTGTTGTATCATCAGATAATATCCGGTACTGCTGGACACAGGCTTTGCCTCCTTTGCAATTGTTAGGAATAAAAAAGAACCCAAAGTATCTGTATTTTCCTTCTGCTCCGGAGTTGATGCCCATAGACAGAAGCATTTCTGCTACTTCGCTGATACAGGACAGTAATGCATCACTTACCAGCACCAAGAACAGATCCTCACCCCGATAAAAGGAATTCCAGCTGACCTTAAAGTAATTTGTCTGAGCTCTTTCAGCTTCATCTCCCCGACTGCATCTGATTTATTTATTACATAGACTGGCACTGCCCAGACTGAGATACAGCGGGTACCCGAGCCGCAGAGGAGAAAGACGCTCCATCACACCTGGAAATAAAGCCGTATAATAGTCAGATATATAAAACCTTTATCACAGCAGAATAGGGCAGTATTATAGTAGTTATATTCTTGTATATAGGGGGCAGTATTATGGTAGTTATATTCTTGTACATAGGGGCAGTATTATAGTAGTTATATTCTTGTACATAGGGGCAGTATTATAGTAGTTATATTCTTGTACATAGGGGGCAGTATTATAGTAGCTATATTCTTGTACATAGGAGCAGTATTATAGTAGTTATATTCTTGTACATAGGGGCAGTATTATGGTAGTTATATTCTTGTACATAGGGGCAGTATTATAATAGTTATATTCTTGTACACAGGGGGCAGTATTATAGTAGTTATATTCTTGTACATAGGGGCAGTATTATAGTAGTTATATTCTTGTACATAGGAGCAGTATTATAGTAGTTATATTCTTGTACATAGGGGCAGTATTATAATAGTTATATTCTTGTACATAGGGGCAGTATTATAGTAGTTATATTCTTGTACATAGGAGCGGTATTATAATAGTTATATTCTTGTACATAGGGGCAGTATTATAGTAGTTATATTCTTGTACATAGGAGCAGTATTATAGTAGTTATATTCTTGTACATAGGAGCAGTATTATAGTAGTTATATTCTTGTACATAGGAGCAGTATTATAGTAGTTATATTCTTGTACATAGGGGCAGTATTATAGTAGTTATATTCTTGTACATAGGGGCAGTATTATAGTAGTTATATTCTTATACATAGGGGCAGTATTATAGTAGTTATATTCTTGTACATAGGAGCAGTATTATAGTAGTTATATTCTTGTACATAGGAGCAGTATTATAGTAGTTATATTCTTGTACACAGGGGGCAGTATTATAGTAGTTATATTCCTGTACATAGGAGCAGTATTATAGTAGTTATATTCCTGTACATAGGAGCAGTATTATAGTAGTTATATTCTTGTACATAGGAGCAGTATTATAGTAGTTGTATTCTTGTACATAGGAGTAGTATTATAGTAGTTATATTCTTGTACATAGGAGCAGTATTATAGTAGTTATATTCTTGTACACAGGGGGCAGTATTATAGTAGTTATATTCCTGTACATAGGAGCAGTATTATAGTAGTTATATTCTTGTACATAGGAGCAGTATTATAGTAGTTATATTCTTGTACATAGGAGCAGTATTATAGTAGTTATATTCTTGTATATAGGGGGCAGTATTATAGTAGTTATATTCTTGTATATAGGAGCAGTATTATAGTAGTTATATTCTTGTATATAGGAGCAGTATTATAGTAGTTATATTCTTGTACATAGGAGCAGTATTATAGTAATTATATTCTTGTACACAGGAGCAGTATTATAGTAGTTATATTCTTGTACATAGGGGCAGTATTATAGTAGTTATATTCTCGTACATAGGGAGCTGTATTATAGTACTTATATTCTTGTACATAGGGGCAGTATTATAGTAGTTATATTCTTGTACATAGGGGCAGTATTATAGTAAAGAAAAAGCAACGAAGATCAGCACACCTCCTCTCAGTCCCAGCGCACGGATCATGCAGTGCTGCAAGTAGTACGAAGAAAAAGCAGAAGTCCAGCGTGGGTGATGTCCATAAAAAATACCTTTTATTCCATTTTTGTTAAAAGCACATAAATCCAAAGTCCATCTTCATATCCATAGACACAAAAACGGGTGATTCCTACCAGTGACAGTCACAGGCTTAAAGTGCATTAGGCCATGTTCACACGCTGCGGGTTCCTCTGCGGGTTAATCCCGCAGCGGAATTGAAAATCTGCACGGCAAAACCGCTGTGGTTATCCCTGCAGATTTATCGCGGTTTGTTCTGCGGTTTCCGCTGCGGGATTACTGCTGTACTATTGATGCTGCATATGCAGCAATATGCAGCATCAATAGTAATGTAAAAAATAATAAAAATTGGCTATACTCACCCTCTGACGTCGCGATCTCCCCGGCGCTGCAAGCGGCTGTGCCGACAAGGACCTTCGTGACGTCACGGTCATGTGACCGCGGTGTCATCACGGTCATGTGACCGCGACGTCACCACAGGTCCTGTTCGGCACAGCAACTGATACCGGACGGCCGCGGGCAGCGCTGAGAGGTGAGTATAGCTTCATTTTTTATTTTAATTCTTTTTTTTACACTATTTTATGGTTCCCAGGGCCTGGAGGAGAGTCTCCTCTCCTCCACCCCGGGTACCACCCGCACATTATCCGCTTACTTCCCGCAACGTGGGCACAGCCCCATGCGGGAAGTAAGCGGTTCAATGCATTCCTATGGGTGCAGAATCGCAGCGATTCTGCACAAAGAAGTGACATGCTGCGGGTTGTAAACCGCTGCGTTTCTGCGCGGTTTTTCCCGCAGCATGTGCACTGCGGTTTGCGGTTTCCATAGGGTTTACATGTTAATGTAAACGCTATGGAAACTGCTGCGGACCCGCAGCATCAAAATCGCGGCGGTTCCGCGGTAAAAACCGCAGCGTGTGAACATGGCCTTAAAATCAAACGCGTTTCAACGGTCGTGCCGCCTTACTCATTGTGATAAAAATGAAATGAAAGAGGGCTGCCATATAGGACTAGGCCCATTAGGTTACCCCCCCTGATCTTGCAGACAACAGAAACAGGGCAACACCTACAGGTAATTAGTGAGTTTAGCCTGAAATTTGCATGTACAAATACTATGGTTAGGGCAGGAGAAAGAGAAAAAAAAAACAAAACAAAAAAAAAAACAAAAACAAAAAAAAACACATATGTGCAAGAATTATAACTTATCATTCATAATAATTCATAAGATCCTGCCGGATATTCATGCCTAGGGGGGCTCTGGACTTAAGTTGATACATCCACCATATCTCTCTGTTGGTTATTTTTCTTTTTATATCTCCCCCTCGAAATGGAGCTTTAACCCTTTCAATCCCGCGGACCTCCAGTGAGCTGACGTCCCCATTGTGTTTATGGATGAAGTGTTTGGATGCAGCAGAGCTCTTATGGGTGATTTTATTCACTGCATCAGAGAGGTGCCTCCGTATTCTCACCTTCAGGGGACCCCCTGTGCACCCCACATATTGCTGGTCACAGGTGGTGCAATTAATCAGATACACCACATTGGAGGTGTTGCAGTTAATGTAGTGGTGAATGTTGGACGTCTTTTTAGTGACAGATGAGTGGAATTCCTTACTGGTCACCATATATTTACAGCAGGTGCAGATATTGTGCCCGCACTTGTAGGTGCCTTTAGTACTGAGCCAGTTTTCTTTCTCTTTTAACCGTTTGTCCTCACTAACAAAGAGGCTGGGGGATAAGATGTTGTTCAGACTGGGGGCTTTTTTAGCGATATAGCGCACTGGTTTGGACAGGATTTGGTTCAGCTTTTTATCCTGGCTCAGCATAGGGATTCTTTTTCTGATGATGTCAGTAATCTCTTTGAACTGAGGGCTGTATGTAGTGGTGAAGGTGATGTGCTCCTCACTGGACACACGGGTATATAGTATCCGATCTATATCCTCCACAATAGTCTCCAGCTGGGGTAACCCCTGTGAGCCAGCCGGGCCTTCACCTCCCTCTTACTCCCCTCATAGACTTCCTTGGTGGTACTGTTCCTCTGAAACCTGTAGAGTTCCCCCACAGGTATGTTTTTTATTACATGTCTCGGATGACATGATTTGGCATGTAATATGGAATTAGTCATGAATATCCGGCAGGATCTTATGAATTATTATGAATGATAAGTTATAATTCTTGCACATATGTGGTTTTTTTTTTTTTTTGTTTTTGTTTTTTTTTTTCTCTTTCTCCTGCCCTAACCATAGTATTTGTACATGCAAATTTCAGGCTAAACTCACTAATTACCTGTAGGTGTTGCCCTGTTTCTGTTGTCTGCAAGATCAGGGGGTGTAACCTAATGGGCCTAGTCCTATATGGCAGCCCTCTTTTTATTTTTATCACAATGAGTAAGGCGGCACGACCGTTGAAACGCGTTTGATTTTAATGCACTTTAAGCCTGTGACTGTCACTGGTATGAATCACCCGTTTTTGTGTCTATGGATATGAAGATGGACTTTGGATTTATGTGCTTTTTAACAAAAATGGAATAAAAGGTATTTTTTATGGACATCACCCACGCTGGACTTCTGCTTTTCCTCAGTATTATAGTAGTTATATTCTTGTACATAGGAGCAGTATTATAGTAGTTATATTCTTGTACATAGGGGCAGTATTATAGTAGATATATTCTTGTACATAGGAGCAGTATTATAGTAGATATATTCTTGTACATAGGGGGCAGTATTATAGTAGTTATATTCTTGTACATAGGGGCAGTATTATAGTAGTTATATTCTTGTACATAGGAGCAGTATTATAGTAGTTATATTCCTGTACATAGGGGGCAGTATTATAGTAGTTATATTCTTGTACATAGGAGCAGTATTATAGTAGTTATATTCTTGTATATAGGAGCAGTATTATAGTAGTTATATTCTTGTACATAGGGACAGTATTATAGTAGTTATATTCTTGTACATAGGGGCAGTATTATAGTAGTTATATTCTTGTACATAGGGGGCAGTATTATAGTAGTTATATTCTTGTACATAGGGGCAGTATTATAGTAGTTATATTCCTGTACATAGGGGCAGTATTATAGTAGTTATATTCTTGTACATAGGAGCAGTATTATAGTAGATATATTCTTGTACATAGGGGCAGTATTATAGTAGTTATATTCCTGTACATAGGGGCAGTATTATAGTAGTTATATTCTTGTACATAGGAGCAGTATTATAGTAGTTATATTCCTGTACATAGGAGCAGTATTATAGTAGTTATATTCTTGTACATAGGAGCAGTATTATAGTAGATATATTCTTGTACATAGGGGCAGTATTATAGTATGTTATTGCACATCTGATCACATGTAAGTGTTGTTGGATTGCAGATTGATTGTACATGCAGCTTTGGATGTGAATTGAGATTATGACCGATATATAAACTCCTATACGGTAATTTGATGTATTGTCATATGGTACATTAGGTACAGATATTACAGGGGCTCAATGTTATATTTTGGGGTCTGCCTAAATATCAATTTCTGATGGATTTCAGGTGCGTATTTGGACATCATTGTGGTTGAACATTTTTGTGATATGGAAGATTGTTACAATTGACAAAAACCATGTTCTAAGTTTATGCTGAGAGTTGGTTTTGAAGCTTGCACTTGCTGATAATTGTAGTTCTGCATCTAATAATTTCAATATTCTTTTCCCTTTTTTCACCTTATTGTCACTTTCCTGTCTGAAATGCCTTGTAGGGAACAGAGAAAAAATATCTTTCTGAGACACGTGCAATATTTAACATATGTCCCAGCAGATCCTTCCAGGCTTAATTACTCCACGTCTGCATATCGCACCGCGCGGAGCGAGCCCTTTGTTTATCTCGCTGGAGTTAATGGGGTTTGATGAATAATTCCCTTTCATGTGATTATTACATGGGTGAGGTAGGAGACCTGCGTGCTGCCCGCATACAAGTTCCCCCATCCGCTACTACAAAGCAAATTGTCGGATCGCTCGTCAGTAATTTGCTGGCAGACGGCGCCGGTGCCCTCTATTTCAGAAAATGTTGTTATCCTGTCTGTCACATATTATCTGCTGGCGACAGACGGCTACAATTACACGACTCGTCCACTCGCTTCATTCTGTTTTATCCTTTAGTGAATTCGATTTTATAAATCAGGTTTATTTGTGACTTTTTTTTTCTTGACTGCTGAAAAGTTACATTGTAACTTCTCGGTTTCAAGGCCACTTAAAGAGACAGTGCCTTCTTTTAGTATTTGTAAATGCTGCCATTTCCTCCCAAAGTTACTGATGGATTGATTGCTGGAAATATTGGGGGAACCATTGGCATCAGCCCCTGCATAGGAGAAGGGGGATTTAGTCTGCAGGGCCTATAATAATAATGCAGGACACAGCTCATCCCCAGCTACTGAGTCCCAGAGCGCAGGACTACAACCCTCAGCAGGTGCATTATTGGTGTTATGCACACTGACACTTTGATATATCTGATAATTACTCCATCAGTGTCAAGTATTGCATGTTTTATTGTGGGTTTTTCACACTTTTTTACAAATGACTTTAATAATGGAACATTTTGGTGTGATATCCCTTTAAGATAATTTGTGGGAGTGATTGGATGATTAATATCATTGTGGGTGTGGTCAGAACTTTGTAAATCGTTACATGAACCATTAGATTAAAGCTATTCTTACAATTAAGCTCCCCCTGTTAAATGTCTGTAGCTAAGCTCCGCCCACTTGACTTCTTAGCAGCATAACAAAAACTAGCCTCTCTATCAGACCATTCATTTCCGTTCAATTGTCTGCTTGGGTAATTGGTCTAACGATCCGCAGACATGAAATAGATGAGTTTATAAGCGGAGAAAATCAACACAGAAAAATATTATTACGACCATCAATCAACAAACAAGATTAAATCAGATGAAATATTTATCCGCGTCTAGCCCTTTAAACAGTATGCAAATTGATCAGGCAGGTGTCTGAATAATTGATAACCATTATAAATATTCTAAACGGCCGATTAAAGTCACAGGACGGCTCGGAGGATGCGGTGCACGGCGCGTGGGGGGGATGATAACAGCTGTTACATTGTATCTATGGGCCCTGCTCTGAGGGGCCCGACTCACCGCCTTCGTGGGTGGAGTGACTGCCACCTAGAGGAATGGGGCGACCTGGCCGTAGGGTCACAGTAACCTTTTACCTTCTTATGCCTATTACAGACGGTCCTTTATGTCTTAGGATCAGGGTGTAAAGAAGTGGACTGGCACCAGGAATGGGCTGTGGTTTTTGGGGGGATTCTTCCTTTGACTGCAGCTGGTTCCAGGTTTGGACCTAAATATTTAAAGGCGTATTCCTATCTTATAAAGTGGTAGCCGGACCCATTAATGGTCTCAGTCCCTGACACATTGCGCAATTTCCTATTCATTTGTATGGGAATTCCCACCATCTCTCTGCTGACCACAGCGTTCATCAGGAGCCCTCTCCCAGCATTGAAGGAAGTCTTGGTGGGACCTGCATCTACATAGTAAATTCTTAGGAGATGGGTGTACCCCTTTAAGAAAGGTCTCTACTTCTGCAGTGGATCTAGAAGGCTTCTCTGAGGTCTTATGGGGACTATTTCTGTAATATTCGGTCTGAGTCCTGTAAGCTGAGCTGCAGTACCAGACACAACCTGTGGATAGTGGCGGTGCTGTTTTTGGAAGAAGGTAGCCATGTTTTTGTTATCCTGGACAACCCCTTTAATATACGCTCCTTCACCCTTTAGTATTAGGCCAGGACAGGTTTTCCATTTTTTTTATATAATGAGAGTTTCTATTCACTGACAGTTGCAGATGTGACCTCCTGTGGACATCATGTATCACTGTTGCGTCACCCTCCGCCCACCGCGTCCTCTCGTTTCCGCCGCTTCCTCTCGTGTCCGCCGCGTCACCCTTCGCCTGCCGCGTCCTCGTGTCCGCCGCGTCACTCTCCGCCCGCCTCGTCCTCTCGTGTCCGCCGCGTCACTCTTCGCCCACCGCGTCCTCTCGTGTCCGCCACATCACCCTCCGCCCGCCGTGTCCGCCTCGTCCTCTCGTGTCCGCCGCGTCGCTCTTCGCCCGCCGCATCCTCTCGTGTCTGCCGCATCACCCTTCGCCCGCCGCGTCCTCTCGTGTCCGCCGCGTCCTCTCGTGTCCGCCACATCACCCTCCGCCCGCCGTGTCCGCCTCGTCCTCTCGTGTCCGCCGCGTCACTCTTCGCCCGCCGCATCCTCTCGTGTCTGCCGCATCACCCTTCGCCCGCCGCGTCCTCTCGTGTCCGCCGCATCACCCTTCACCAGCCATGTCCGCCGCGTCACCCTTTGCCCGCCGCGTCCTCTCGTGTCCGCTGTGACCTCTCGTGTCCGCCGCGACCTCTCGTGTCCGCCGCGACCTCTCGTGTCCGCCGCGACCTCTCGTGTCCGCCGCGTCCTCTCGTGTCCGCCACATCACCCTCCGCCCGCCACGTCCTCGCGTGTCCGCTGCGTCACCCTCCGCCCGCAGCGTCCTCTCGTGTCCGCCGCGTCACTCTTCGCCCACCGCGTCCTCTCGTGTCCGCCACATCACCCTCCGCCCGCCGTGTCCGCCTCGTCCTCTCGTGTCCGCCGCGTCGCTCTTCGCCCGCCGCATCCTCTCGTGTCCGCCGCGTCACCCTCTGCCCGCCGCGTCCTCTCGTGTCCGCCTCTCCCTGCGTCCTGAAATCCACTCGCTAATAATCATCTTGACATAAATTTTAATCAAGAAATTGCCTGTTCAGCCGGCTGGAAGGACGACTCCGTTTTAGGGATTTTTTTATACTTTGTGGCCTAGAAATATCTGAAGATGTGAATTAATAAGATACTTGACCATTCGCCGGCTGAGAAGTCGGAGACTGATGGATTCTGGGAAATGTTTACAAGGGTCACAAAGGTTTGGAGCAGAACATGTGAATTAGTGTCTTAATGGCCGCGCTCGCGGTGATTGCCAGACTACATCGCATTAATGCCGCGCGCGTAGAACTGAGCGTTACTGCTCGTAAATGGCAGCACGATGTAATGTGCGCTCGCGGGTAATGAGCGACGCACGATTCCAAGGAACGTTACCAGAAAGGAAGGAAATGGCTCGTCCCGTTTGGTGCCAGATTTCAGGACATCCTCGTTTCTCCCAGACTGAGAACTCTATGGTGACTGTGGGCTGTGATGTGCGTGTTTCTACCGCACTCGTGTGCTGTTTGTGTAGTAACATCTGCTTTATCCCTGTGCTGTGACATCACTGTGTGCATTATCCCTGTACTATGACATCACTGTGTGCATAACCCTGTACTGTGACATCACTGTGTGCATAACCCTGTACTGTGACATCACTGTGTGCATTATCCCTGTACTGTGACATCACTGTGTGCATTATCCCTGTACTGTGACATCACTGTGTGCATAACCCTGTACTGTGACATCACTGTGTGCATTATCCCTGAACTGTGACATCACTTTGTGCATTATCCCTGTGCTGTGACATCACTTTGTGCATTATCCCTGTAGTGACATCACTGTGTGCATTATCCCTGTATTGTGACATCACTTTGTGCATTATCCCTGTGCTGTGACATCACTTTGTGCAGTATCCCTGTACTGTGACATCACTGTGTACATTATCTCTGTACTGTGTGCATTATCCCTGTACTGTGACATCACTGTGTGCATTATCCCTGTAGTGACATCACTGTGTGCATTATCCCTGTATTGTGACATCACTTTGTGCATTATCCCTGTACTGTGACATCACTGTGTGCATTATCCCTGTACGGTGACATCACTGTGTGCATTATACCTGTACTATGACATCACTGTGTGCATAACCGTGTACTGTGACATCACTGTGTGCATTATCCCTGTACTGTGATATCACTGTGTGCATTATCCCTGTACGGTGACATCACTGTGTGCATTATACCTGTACTATGACATCACTGTGTGCATAACCGTGTACTGTGACATCACTGTGTACATTATCTCTGTACTGTGTGTATTATCCCTGTACTGTGACATCACTGTGTGCATAACCCTGTACTGTGACATCACTGTGTGCATAACCCTTTGCACTTTATGCACTATCCTTGTGCATTGGGAAAGCTGAGTTAATCACGTAGTTTAATGTCCTGAGCTTTTGGTTAGATTTGGTAATGGTGGGGTGAGGACCCATTCCAGGTTTTGCTGTAGCGCCTTGTGATTACTTGTTATGAACCAGAATGGAGCAACAGAGATTAAATTTACTAGTAAGTAGGAAAGGTGGCGAGAAAGTGCCTGGATGACTATCTGGACACCCTCCAAGTTGTTTGCTTATGGCTGCAAATTCCTTCTCTGTAGAAAAAAAAAATGCTCTGAAGCACAAACTTCTGCTGTAATGAGTCACAACATTTCAAGTATTTTCCTCCAAATACAAATACCTCCCCTCCCCCCCATGCCGTCATATAATCTAATTATCATAGTGCAACACATGTATCATATTATTGTTTCAACGCCTCCCACCCCCCAAAAAAAGTCTAAACTTTGGGGTTCCCTAATCCCCATTTCTGTTAGTTATAAGCAGAGTGGGAGGTCTGGAGTGGTAGATAATCTCTTGCACTTGTAGTTCCTGTGACTCTTGACACTGGTGACCGCACCCAAATACAGAACGAGATCATTTTCACGGTTGCTGCTGATCCAGGAATTAAACGATACAAAAATTCTCCATATCCCCCAATAATTGGCTTAAACTATGGCATGTTCTGTGTGGCGGTCCGAGCCGTCCCGCCATTGCTGCTGCTGCGCCTCTTTTGTCCATCGTTGTTGACGCCAGACGTGGTACAGGTGCCGCTTTATAGGGAACGCGTTGTTCCTTTTCATGCTGTTAGAGCAAATTAGTTTGTAATTAGATTTATATAGCAGATAATCTCATTTACATATCCAATTAATTCTTTCTGTTCTAATTTGCTGGGGTTGAATTTATATTAGCGCTTAAAATAAAACTGAAATTATGAAGAGACCGGAATTTCTGGAATCTGATTTATTTTGAGAATCCTCATTAATTGCCATTGACGGCTTATCGGATTAGATCAGGTCACTAATTTAGATATTTCCGTCGAATTTTAAATGACGAGTTCAGCTCTGCTACATCCGCGCGTCTCCCCCACTGCACGCTTTGTAGTTACAGTTCCATTTTCCTGGTCCTCTTAATGCTGTTTCCACATCAAAACAACATGTCCCGGCGGTGACAGGTAGAGGCAGAGGTATCGCAACCCCAGGAGTGCAATTACATCATGTGCAGACCCCAGAGACATGGGCGAGTGGCGTCCTACCCAGGTGACACTTCTCATAAGTGTTGCATCAGCCTCCGGGCTACATTCTCTCATCAGAAAAGAACCTTGCACTCAACTTAATGCTCTTTTGTGATTTTTTTATTGTAGTACCCAAAACGTTTCGGTCCAACACCAGGACCTTCATCAGTTACTACAGTGGTGAAATATAATAAACAAAATATGTACACAAACCAAAATTATAGAACATAAACAAAAGTATATACAGAATTGTATACAAGATGGCGATAATGCAAAGCATCCAGGGGTTAGTAATAATCCGGTCATAGTAGAAATATAAGGCTAGGGACAAGTATAATGTCACGCACAGCAGAGGTAGACAAAAAGTATCAGGCCCCAAGTGACAGTCAATAGGAAAAGAAGGGAAAATGTAACAGAACGTACCGTACTGATACTGAGTTAAGGAATAAGAGACAGTTGTCTCTGGGCACACAATTATCTGCGTCTAAAGTGAAGACAAAGCTACATATTACCCGAAGTGTAGCAGAAGCAATAGGTGAGCGCTAACAAAAAGCATACCTGATAACCACGCTGGAAAGGACTGAAAAAGCTCTAAGGAGAGATAGAGGCATCTATTAGAGTGCCTCCGTGGAGTGGGGAGAGCATATACGGGTTAAAGTATGTGTTTGTCAGGAAACTTAGCCGAACGTACCTGAAATAGTATGGAGAGGAGGTGTGTGCCAGGCGTCCGACGCGGTATCCACCGCTGGTCTGAAGTGTCAGTGAATGGTGCGCGTATTTAATGGAAA
This sequence comes from Ranitomeya variabilis, assembly GCF_051348905.1. Taxonomy (NCBI): domain Eukaryota; kingdom Metazoa; phylum Chordata; class Amphibia; order Anura; family Dendrobatidae; genus Ranitomeya; species Ranitomeya variabilis. Next base: position 213,503,045 of record NC_135239.1, on the reverse strand, counting down.
GGCAAGAGGGGCGGAAGGTGGCGTGTCCGGAGAGGAAACTCCATGTGTTAATAGAGCGCTCAACAGGGGCAGGAAGTGACGTCGTCCGGTGTGTGAAGGCCGTGCGTGTCACTGAGTGGCTGTGCCTGAATCCACACAGCGTTCGTATTGGCCGGAAGTGACGTCGCCGGTGCGCTGGGTCCGTGTGGAACTTTCAGCGGCGTGCAGTGTCCCGGCATGAAGACCGTTCCTATGGTGGGTGGTGCCTGAGAGACATCCTGAATTCAATGGTGACCAGTCTGCTGTTTGCACTAAGGTGTCCAGTCGTGTAAAACAAAAACTAGAAGAGGTGGTGAATTCAGGTGGAGCACGTCATAGTGAGAAGAACTGTAGCCAGAGGAATGAGACTGCATCAATAAAGACGGCTCTATAGAAAGAGAAAAGAATGTTAGCACACCACAGCCTATGCATATAACCTGGTAACATAATCTGAGTACTAAGGTGGCCTGGATGTGAAATTATATAACACTATATGACAATTCTGGCCAGCATACATAAGACAATATAGGCCCCCAATAGGAGACATCCCTAGAATTTATGTTAGGAGGGGGACACACAATATAATAATATTCCATAAAGGGCAGTGTGATACACTGGAGTGGCCAGCGTCTTAGACCCACGGTAGTATAGTCAATCTAGAGAAAGGATGCCAGGTCATAATCCCTATTGAGGCCCTTAGGGTAGAGGGAGGCTATGGATCCAGAAGGCCTCCATGGCATGTGAGCCGTGTGGGGGTCTGAAATAGCTTTTAGTATGTAACCCCAGACTATGGGATGTAAGGACATTAGGTGAGGTATCAGCATTAGATATGGCTGGAGTAGTGTCCGGAATCTTAGAGAAATAAGCTTTTAATCTAAGAGACCGAAAAAAACGTTGAAGGTCCATTTCGAGATCAACGGTATGACAACGATACGTGGGGCAAAATTACAGCCCCTTTTGTAGCGCCTGGTATTCAGCTACCCCAAGAGTTCTGTCTGAGATATTAATTACCAGCGCATTGGTACCTGTGATCTCGTAGTCCTCATTAGGTCTGGATTTCGACCTGCGTCCATGGCCGCGCCTCGTCGTCTTCTTTTGAGCTACATGGTGTGGGAGCCTACCTTTGCACCTTCTTCAGTAGTGCACACGCTCTCATCTTTATACATTCTCTCATCAGAACATCACACACAGGATATAATGTAACAGATAAAGAGATCCTGAAATGTAACAGATAAGAGATCATCACCAGATCCTGTAATGTGGGGATCATATAATGTAACACATAAGGAGGTCACCACCAGATCCTGTAATGTAGGGGATCATAAAATGTAACAGATAAGAGATCATCACCAGATGCTGTAATGTAGGGGATCATAAAATGTAACAGATAAGAAATCATCACCAGATGCTGTAATGTGGGGATCATATAATGTAACAAATAAGAAATCACCACCAGATCCTGTAATGTAGGGGATCATAAAATGTAACAGATAAGAGATCATTACCAGATGCTGTAATGTGGGGATCATATAATGTAACAGATAAGAGATCACCGCCAGATCCTGTAATGTAGGGGATCATAAAATGTAACAGATAAGAGATCATCACCAGATGCTGTAATGTGGGGATCATATAATGTAACAGATAAGGAGGTAGTCACCAGATCCTGTAATGTAGGGGATCATATAATGTAACCGATAAGGAGGTCACCACCAGATCCTGTAATGTGAGGATCATATAATGTAACATATAAGAGATCATCACCAGATCCTGTAATATAGGGGATCATATAATGTAACTGATAAGGTCACCACCAGATCCTGTAATGTAGCCTATTTAATAAATTGTACCAGTTTATCAGCAGATCATACAATGTAGCTGAGCTTCACTAGATCAATAATGAAAGAGATCCTATGAAATAGACTGTAGAAGACTATCAGCTGATCACATAATGTAGCAGATAAACAAGTTCACTGAATGATGTAATGGATGATATAATGTAGAACAGCTTCCTCAGGTCATGGAATATAGCAGATTGTCCCAACAATATAAATTGTAGTAGATTATATAATTTAGCAGTGTTTCATTGGATTATATATTGTAGCAGAACTTCACCAAATTATATAATGTAGTGGAGCTTTATTAGGTTTTACAAAAAGTAGCTCAGTAAGTCATAAATCATAGCAGATGACACAATGTAGCGGAACTTAACCAGGTTATATAATGTAGCAAAGGATTCCCAGATCTTGTAATGTAGCAGAACATAAAGTATAGGAGATCATATAATGTAGCAGAGCATAATTGGAACATACAATATAGCAGAGCATCACCGGGGCATAGAATCATAGAATGTTAGTGTTGGAAAGGACCTCCAGGGTCATTGTGTCCAACCCCCCCGCTCAATGCAGGATTCACTAAATCATACAATATACAATGTAGCAGAGCATCACCAGAACATATAATGTAGCAGATCATCACCGGAACATACCATATAGCAGAGCATCCCTGGAACATACAATGTAGCAGAGCATCACCGGGACATACAATGTAGCAGATCATCACCGGGACATACAATGTAGCAGAGCATCACCGGAACATACAATGTAGCAGAGCATCACCGGAACATACCATATAGCAGAGCATCACCGGGACATACAATGTAGCAGAGCATCGCCTGAATATACAATGTAGCAGAGCATCACAGAACATACAATGTAGCAGAGCATCACAGAATATACAATGTAGCACCGGAGCATACAATGTAGCAGAGCATCACAGAACATGCTGCTCGGTTCCAGTTAAGGAACATTTGTTTACAAAGACAACTCTGATTACTTTGCTCGTATCACTGAGGGGAATTGGCCTTTTTGCAGAAAATCTAAGTTTTAACTTTTGATCATGAGTCGTTCCCAAATATTTTCATGCTCTTCGTTCATTAATTCAGGTTCAATCATGTTCCTTAAATTCATATGTATCAGTAAGACTTTTACTAATACTATCTGATTTTGTGGTTAAATTACCTCGGAACCTTGGATATTTGTGTCCATCCCATAATAGGCAGGGCTGCAAAGGGTTTACTTTGCTCCTCATTCAAGTCTAGGGGACGTAGATCCCAACATTTCCACTTTTAAAGAGATCTTTCTCAACACCAGGAGTGACAAAATAAAGCACCGTTTTTCCTCCGATAATGTGCATAGATTCAGCCATACGATAAATTACGCACTTGAGCTATGTGATCATGGTATTTAACAATCTTATTCCTCCGTTGCTTAGACATTTCATTGTCCAGGTATCTCAATACATTTTTCACATTGAAATAGCAAGCTGAGAAAAACAATTATCCAAGGATAATACTTCCCTAATATCATTCTCTCCGGCTTTGTGGAATCTTTTGCAATGGGAAGAGTTCATCCAGGTGGATTTCCCCTCATCCTCCACCGAGGTGGGAGTAGTCCATTGGACTTGATAAGGCCCCTCGGATTGTGGATTCCAGCTTTTTCTTATATATTCCTGTATGGTCACCCAATCTCCAGGCTTAAGGTCACGCGCGCCTTGTAATGGAGATGGATCAGAAATAGAACGAAGACCCCGATTGTGAATCCTACATATGCTGTCCTATCTGAATCGAGTGATTGCTGAGGACAATCCATTCACGTTTTTGGAGGACCACCTAACAGAATCTCATAGGGGCTGAGACTAGGTTTCTTATTTGGGGTAACCCTTACAGTTTGCAGCACTATTGGATGCCTTCAGTCCATGGTTTACTTATTTCTTCCATTGCCTTTTGAATTTTCAGCTTTAACGAACCATTCAGTCCTTCCACCGTCCCGTTACTCTGTGGGTGGTTACAAGTGTGAAAGTCTTGTTCTATCCCTAAAGCCGGCGTTATTTCTTATCAGATTGCCCCTGTCACAATCAATTACCTCTGGACCCCGTATCTGTACGCTACGTCTGACAACTTTTTAGCAGCAGTATGTGCATTAGCTTTGCCTGTCAGCCAAGCCTCTGGCCATCCAAAAATCAGACCTATACCTCCCCGGACATATTCATAGGGGCCACCTTTGTAAGCTGTATAAAGCCTATACCCGTGTACGATGGCCTGGCTGTGCACTTGGGCGGCATTCTTGCTGTCTTGCCAACATTATGGCATGCGCAGATCACACAGCCCTGTACAAAGAGCAGCAGCGTAATGGACCCTGGGACCACCCTACTGCTCTTTACCTGCCCCACAATGGCATGTTTAGATTGGTGAATGCGTCCATGACCAAGGACATCGTACAGTACAATGATCTAGGCAGGAACATTTGCTGCTACCTTCCATAGTCCAGCTTCTCCTTTGATTGCCGAGTTCTTCTTCCATTCTTCTTTCTGCTATACAGAAAGCTGGGATATACAATGTAGCAGAGCATCACCGGGACATACAATGTAGCAGAGCATCACCGGGACATACAATGTAGCAGAGCATCACCGGGACATACAATGTAGCAGAGCATCACCGGGACATACAATGTAGCAGAGCATCACCGGGACATACAATGTAGCAGAGCATCACCGGAACATACAATGTAGCAGAGCATCACCGGGACATACAATGTAGCAGAGCATTATCAGAATATACAGTCTAGCAGAGCATCACCTGAATATACAATGTAGCAGAACATCACCTGAATATACAATGTAGCAGAGCATCACCGGGACATACAATGTAGCAGAGCATTATCAGAATATACAGTCTAGCAGAGCATCACCTGAATATACAATGTAGCAGAGCATCACCGGGACATACAATGTAGCAGAGCATCACCTGAATATACAATGTAGCAGAGCATCACCGGGACATACAATGTAGCAGAGCATTATCAGAATATACAGTCTAGCAGAGCATCACCGGGACATACAATGTAGCAGAGCATCACCTGAATATACAATGTAGCAGAGCATCACCGGGACATACAATGTAGCAGAGCATCACCGGGACATACAATGTAGCAGAGCATCACCGGGACATACAATGTAGCAGAGCATCTCCGGGACATACAATGTAGCAGAGCATCACCTGAATATACAATGTAGCAGAGCATCACCGGGACATACAATGTAGCAGAGCATCATCGGAATATACAATCTAGCAGAGCATCACCGGGACATAGAATGTAGCAGAGCATCACCTGAATATACAATGTAGCAGAGCATCACCGGAACATACAATGTAGCAGCATATCACCGGAATATACAATGTAGCAGAGCATCACCGGGACATACAGTATAGCAGAGCATCACCGGGACATACAGTATAGCAGATCATCACCGGGACATAGAATGTAGCAGAGCATCACCTGAATATACAATGTAGCAGAGCATCACCGGAACATACAATGTAGCAGAGCATCACCGGAATATACAATGTAGCAGATACTATTTCCATGCCATTTTTGCTGCCATAATACTGCAGCTTTCTTCGTTCTGTGAGTAATGAAAGTATCACAGAACCATCTGGGTAGATGAGTTAATGGAGGATGACGGGGCAGGACGTGCCGGTCTCGTGTTAATTTAGGGGTCCGTTAACACAGTTCTGCTTTTCAGCCCTTTCGTTGTCATCTCTCCTCTCACAGATTTATACACAATCCTCCTGGATATAATTGTGTCTGAAGCTGGACCCCCGTCACCCTGTGCGGTAATATCGGGGGTCAGATCCTTCTATATTCATGGATACAGCGGATGGATACTTCAGCCGCCTTGTTAGATTCTTTTGCATATTTATGGAGTTCGGCCATTTCCAGCAATCCTGAGCAGCTGCCTTGGCCTCCTCCAGATAAAGGTCAGGCCGGAGGAAACGCTTCGCCTTGTGCAGTGCTGATAACAGCACCAAATACGGAAACCACTTACTGAAAATCCACCACTGCCCGCCACTATATTCTGTAACTATTTACCTGAAACGCTTTCATCTATTACTTATTCATGGAGACTGGAGTGTTTATGGCCCCCAGGAGTGCGGCCGCCTGACCCCTCATACCCAGCAGTAATCAAATCGGTGAAATTCATTCTCTGCAGAAGGAAACAACCTCATCAGTGGTACTGTCACTTTAAAGGGGCATGCGCCTGTAGGAGGATCTGGGCACAAGGTATCACTCCCATCATCCAGGAGGAGAATCATCTGTAAAAAGCGGGAGCATAGAATCCTGTGTGATAGAGGAGGCGATAATGGGGTGCTCTGTAACACCTCAGCGGGGTGCATGCGTTGATTTTGTTGGGGGGGTTGTTTTCAGGAACTAATTACATTTTGCCTTCTCCACAGATGAGATGGCTCTGCAGGGTCCAGTCTTCACTCAGGAGCCGGCGAATCTCGTCTTTCCCTTGGATTCTGAGGATCGGACTCTGAAGCTCGTCTGTGAGGCGCAGGGTCACCCTAAGCCCATCACACGGTAGGTGCACAGACATGGAATGTATGGTAAGGATCTTAAAGCTGGCGCCAAAAACAACGAATATTACAAGTCCAGACTCGTGTCTGGGGGTTCCATTCACTTCACCAGCCTTCCAAAAAGTAAAGTGCACAGCCCATAGTCCTCCAGAAAGTATAATGTACAGCCCATAGTCGTCCATGTAGTATAATGCACAGCCCATAGTCCTCCAGAAAGTATAATGCAGAGCCCATAGTCGTCCATGTAGTATAATGCACAGCCCATAGTCCTCCGGAAAGTATAATGCAGAGCCCATAGTCGTCCATGTAGTATAATGCACAGCCCATAGTCATACATGTAGTATAATGCACAGCCCATAGTCATACATGTAGTATAATGCACAGCCCATAGTCATACATGTAGTATAATGCACAGCCCATAGTCCTCCATGTAGTATATATAATGCACAGCTCATAGTCCTCCACGTAGTGTAATGCACAGCCCATAGCCCCTACATGTAGTATAATGCACAGCCCATAGTCCTCCATATAGTATAATGCACAGCCCATAGTCATCCATGTAGTATAATGTAGAGCACATAGTCCTCCATGTAGTATAATGCACAGCCCATAGTACTCCATGTAGTATAATGCACAACCCATAGTCATCCATATAGTATAATGCACAGCCCATAGTCATCCATGTAGTATGATGCACAGCACATAGTCCTCCATGTAGTATAATGCACAGCACATAGTCCTCCATGTAGTATAATGCACAGCCCATAGTCCTCCATGTAGTATAATGCAAAGCCCATAGTCCTCCATGTAGTATAATGCACAGCACATAGTCCTCCATGTAGTATAATGCACAGCCCATAGTCCTCCATGTAGTATAATGCACAGCTCATAGTCCTCCATGTAGTATATATAATGCACAGCCCATAGTCCTCCATGTAGTATAATGCACAGCACATAGTCCTCCATGTAGTATAATGCAAAGCCCATAGTCCTCCATGTAGTATAATGCACAGCCATAGTCATCCATGTAGTATAATTCACAGCACATAGTCCTGCATGTAGTATAATGCACAGCCCATAGTCATCCATGTAGTATAATGCACAGCTCATAGTCCTCCGTGTAGTATAATGCACAGCCCATAGTCCTCCATGTAGTATAATGCACAGCCCATAGTCCTCCATGTAGTATAATGCACAGCACATAGTCCTCCATGTAGTATAATGCAAAGCCCATAGTCCTCCATGTAGTATAATGCACAGCCCATAGTCATCCATGTAGTATAATGCACGGCACATAGTCATCCATGTAGTATAATGCACAGCCATAGTCATCCATGTAGTATAATGCACAGCACATAGTCCTGCATGTAGTATAATGCACAGCCCATAGTCATCCATGTAGTATAATGCACAGCTCATAGTCCTCCGTGTAGTATAATGCACAACCCATAGTCCTCCATGTAGTATAATGCACAGCCCATAGTCATACATGTAGTATAATGCACAGCACATAGTCCTGCATGTAGTATAATGCACAGCCCATAGTCATCCATGTAGTATAATGCACAGCTCATAGTCCTCCGTGTAGTATAATGCACAACCCATAGTCCTCCATGTAGTATAATGCACAGCCCATAGTCCTCCATGTAGTATAATGCACAGCCCATAGTCCTCCATGTAGTATAATGCACAGCACATAGTCCTCCATGTAGTATAATGCAAAGCCCATAGTCCTCCATGTAGTATAATGCACAGCCCATAGTCCTCCATGTAGTATAATGCACAGCTCATAGTCCTCCGTGTAGTATAATGCACAGCCCATAGTCCTCCATGTAGTATAATGCACAGCCCATAGTCCTCCATGTAGTATAATGCACAGCCCATAGTCATACATTAAAACCTACAAGAGAAAAAAGTAAGCAAAAACCCTGATGTAACTAAGTAAAAAAAGCAAAAGTGCATTTAAATAACAGAGTTTTCAGTAATACTGTTTTTTGATTTAAAAAAAATAGCACAAAAGCCATCCCACCTCCTCAAGGTAACTCTGATCGGGACAGTCCTACACTGTCTAATATTAAAACCTTACCATGTGTCAATGTTGACCTCAGTGTGAATAATGGCAGACAAAAGGACTGGGCCCAACCAGTGAACACCAGACTGTGGAAGCTTTATATATAATCTCTAGCTCAGAAACAGGGAGGCCACACCCTGGCTTGCACAGAATACAACAATACAGAGAAAAAAAAAACACAAAAATTGAGCTTAACTTGAGTTGGTACACATGCAGAGGTTAAACGCATGTTCACATTGGCCACAAAACATTAAAACCTACAAGAGAAAAAAGTAAGCAAAAACCCTGATGTAACTAAGTAAAAAAGCAAAAGTGCATTTAAATAACCGGTTTAATGTAAATGCACTTTTGCTTTTTTACTTAGTTACTTTTTTCTCTTGTAGGTTTTAAGAGACAGCACTATACACAACAGCAGAGGAAGCTATATAAGGGACAGCACTATATGTAACTAGAGAGAATGGTACGTAATAAGGGATGGTGATATACATAATAAAAGAGAAAACTACGTTACCTAAGTACGGTACTATACATAATTAGTAAGTACACTATATACTAAGGGACTGCTATACATAATAAGTAAGTACACTATATACTAAGGGACTGCTATACATAATAAGTGAGTACACTATATACTAAGGGACTGTGCTATACATAACTAGTGAGTACATTACAGTGTATACTAAGGGACTCTCCTATACATAATAAGTGAGTACACTATATACTAAGAGACTGCAATACACAATAAGAGAGTACACTATATACTAAGGGACTGCAATACACAATAAGTGAGTACACTATATACTAAGGGACTGCAATACACAATAAGAGAGTACACTATATACTAAGGGACTGTGCTATACATAATAAGGCTACATTCCTGTATCCGTGTGCAGTGTTGGTGTGCTACCCCCTTTTACAGACGCATTAATCATGTCCTATTCTGATCCTCAAAATCGGATCAGAGCAGATCATTCTCTGACCCTCACGGATCTCATTCTCAGATCCGTGATTTTCCATGTGCCAGCCGATAAAAAAAAAAAAAAAAACCTGGAAGCACACGGACATTTCACACAGAAGTGAGACTGTATAATAAGGGATGTTACAGATAACATTATCGCTCCACATCACACAGAGCAGACACAGAATAATATCTGCATCCAGGCACCGCTGACATCTCGTCTGATTAGAGCCGCTTTCTCCTGTTTCTTCTCCATCTGGTCAGACCTTCACGTCGACATCCCCCAGCCACGACTCGACTGAACGTGTGCACCTAGCCTTTGTCCCTGTCCTGTGTCCCCATCATTCACTTAAGTCCTTGATAGCATCATAATGAATTTGGGGGTGGGAGAAGAAGCAATCAGGTACTGAGCCTCCTCCGCCACCTCCCAATTCACTACAAGTCCCTGACAGCGTCTTCTCCCTAATTAAGTTCATTATAAAGTGTCCTATTCACCTTACCCCCCTCCTCTCCCCAATAAATCTTAAGTCCCCAATATCATCACAATTAATGGTGAGATGGGGAGGACGGTATCAGGGGCTTAGCACCCTCCTCCACCACCCAATTTATTTTACATCCATTTCTAACTTCTTCCTCCACCTCCCCTGTTCATAAGTCCATTATAAGTCCCCCTTCCTCCCATCCCAAATCCACCACATCCCTAATTGTCCTCCTCCCCCAGCATCCCATCATTGCCCTCTCCATCACCTCCATCTTTGCCTTCTCCCCCACCATTCTCATCATTACCATTTCCATCTCCTCCATCATTGCCTTCTCCCCCACCACCCCCATCATTGCCCTCTCCATCACCTCTATCATTGCCTTCACCCCCATCGTTGCCCTCTCCATCACCTCTATCATTGCCTTCACCCCCTCATTGCCCTCTCTATCACCTCTATCATTGCCTTTACCCCCACCACCCCATCATTGCCCTCTTAATCGCCTCCATCTTTGCTTTATCCTCCACAACCCCCATCATTGCCCTGTCCACCACCTACACACCCACACGCACAGGCAGACACACATGCACACAGACACACCTCTCTGTACGTTCCCCGCAGCATCTTTGTCATCGTCGGCTTTCTATCTGACACAGATGCGCGCTGAATGGTGACATCATCTAGCCGCGCTGCTGTGCCCGCCGAACAAGAGGGCAATCTGGCCAGGGGCCCCCCCCCCGGAACCTCGGGGATGGATAAACAGACCAGATTGCCCTCAGTGTTAGCCATCCTGCAGGGGTCCCGGTGCAACCGCATCGGCTGCACATGCAATATGTTCGCCCCTGGGACAGGTATTCAGTCACTAGATGTAAATGTTTCCATTCAATATGAGCAAGCAAAGATCTTCTGTTAGAAGGTTGGAGCTTTTTTTATGGTGGTCTCCATGATCTGCGGGACCCTCTGCTCTGGGCGCTGCTGTCTGACATGTCACTGTTTGTAGGTGGCGGGTGAACGGGACTCTCCTGGACGAAGCTCAGGATTACCGCTACCGAGTGCAGGACAGAAGTTTAACTGTCAGTGACCCGGATCGAGTGCGGGATGTCGGCACCTTCCAGTGTGAAGCTACCAACTCCATCGGGACCATCCTGAGCCGAGAGGCTTTCCTGCAGTTCGCATGTGAGTGCGTGTCCTGCGTGATACAGTGGGGGCCTATCAGCTTCACATCCAGAGCTGCATCCACAATTCTGCTATTGGTCAGCTGGGTTCAGACTGCAGATCCTGCCTCCTGCCGGCTGTGTCTGCGCAGGACATGCACTAATCTGGTGCATCGTGTTTCCCATAATGCAGTGCAGCAGTGATTGCAGCTCCGGAGGTACTGATTGCATCAGTATCAAGGAGTCCATGCGTCGCCCCCCGGCTGCTGGAGCAGGAGTTGCTAGGAGACCTGTGTGCGGAGTGTGACATTACTTTGTGCCCCCCACTCCTGCGCACAGTCACCGCCACCTCCGGATTGGGGCTAATGAAATAATCCACATTTTCGTGTTCAGGTCAATTAATCAGGAAACGTTTGTTCCAGTGGCAATCGCACGACAATACCGTAATCCACAGCAACAAATCAAGTGAGGACGATGAGGTGGCCTCTGTCCTCTCCTCTGTCCTCTCCTCTGTCCTCTCCTCTGTCCTCTCCTCTGTCCTCTCCTCTGTCCTCTCCTCTGTCCTCTCCTCTGTCCTCTCCTCTGTCCTCGCCTCTGTCCTCACCTCTGTCCTCACCTCTGTCCTCACCTCTGTCCTCTCCTCTGTCCTCTCCTCTGTCCTCTCCTAGGTCCTCTCCTCTGTCCTCTCTGTCCTTATCTCTGTCCTCTCCTCTGTCATCATCTCTGTCCTCTCCTCTGTCCTCTCCTCTGTCCTCTCCTCTGTCCTCTCCTCTGTCCTCACCTCTGTCCTCACCTCTGTCCTCTCCTCTGTCCTCTCCTCTGTCCTCTCCTAGGTCCTCTCCTCTGTCCTCTCCTCTGTCCTTATCTCTGTCCTCTCCTCTGTCCTTATCTCTGTCCTCTCCTCTGTCCTCATCTCTGTCCTCTCCTCTGTCCTCTCCTCTGTCCTCTCCTCTGTCCTCTCCTCTGTCCTCTCCTCTGTCCTCACCTCTGTCCTCTCCTCTGTCCTCTCCTCTGTCCTCTCCTCTGTCCTCATCTCTGTCCTCATCTCTGTCCTCTCCTCTGTCCTCTCCTCTGTCCTCTCCTCTGTCCTCATCTCTGTCCTCGCTTGTGTCCTCTCCTCTGTCCTCATCTCTGTCCTCCCCTCTGGCCCCAGAGAGCGAGACCACTGGGACTTGCAACCGTCTGTGGGAAGCAAGACTGCACGGCAGGAGACATGTGGAAGACTGCAATGTGACAGCACGTGGAGTGTGGGTGCAGAGACAGCCGGGGATAGTGCCAGAGACAGCAGCACAGAGAGCGCAGAGTACAGCGACAGCCGGTGATAGTGCCAGAGATAGCAGTACAGACAAAGCTGGTGATGGTGCCAGAGACTGCAGGACAGAGAGCACAGGATACAGAGACTGCAGGACAGAGAGCACAGGATACAGAGACTGCAGGACAGAGAGCACAGGGTACAGAGACTGCAGGACAGAGAACACAGGGTACAGAGACTGCAGGAGAGAGCACAGGGTACAGAGACTGCAGGACAGAGAGCACAGGGTACAGAGACTGCAGGACAGAGAGCACAGGGTACAGAGACTGCAGGAGAGAGCACAGGGTACAGAGACTGCAGGACAGAGAGCACAGGGTATAGAGACTGCAGGAGAGAGCACAGGGTACAGAGACTGCAGGACAGAGAGCACAGGATACAGAGACTGCAGGACAAGAGAGCACAGGGTACAGAGACTGCAGGACAGAGAGCACAGGGTACAGAGACTGCAGGAGAGAGCACAGGGTACAGAGACTGCAGGAGAGAGCACAGGGTATAGAGACTGCAGGAGAGAGAACACAGGGTACAGAGACTGCAGGACAGAGAGCACAGGGTACAGAGACTGCAGGACAGAGAGCACAGGGTACAGAGACTGCAGGACAGAGAGCACAGGGTACAGAGAATGCAGGAGAGAGCACAGGGTACAGAGACTGCAGGAGAGAGCACAGGGTACAGAGACTGCAGGACAGAGCACAGGGTACAGAGACTGCAGGACAGAGAGCACAGGGTACAGAGACTGCAGGACAGAGAGCACAAGGTACAGAGACAGATGGGGCAACATCAGAGACAACAGCGCAGAGTTAAGAGACAGATTACTGTCAGACTGCAGCAAAGATGCAGCAGAATATAGACCGCTCGGTTTAAAAAGTTTCGAGAAGGGAGAGACAGCAGAGGAGAGACAGCCAGGTGGATAGACTGCAGGCGAGTGGAAAAGAGATCTGGTTATAGCAAGCTGAAATGTATATGAAGCCTGGTGAGCGACTGCAATTTATAGGAGACATGACTGCAGGAATGACGAGAGAGCGCCGTATATGAGCTGTACAGAGACCGCAGACATGGCTGTATTCGAGATCAGTGTGGGGATTATATTTGGGCCCCAAGAATACAGAATATGTAGAGGCAGCCGACAGCAGGTGTACAAGACCCGCAGGTATTGTATTTTCAGAGCGATCCCGCTGACATTGCAATGTTCCTCATTAAATATACATTCTATAAATGTAAAGGTCGAGGGGAGATCAGCGCCGTACAGTCATCTGCTGCTCGTCATGTAATAACGGGAATAAGTCATTACAATTATGTGTTATTAGCACCGTCTGCCGCTCTGAGGATATTCTGCATAATGCCGACTCCAGACTGTCATATGTCATCATAATGCACCCTATAGATCCTTCGCTATACTGCTGCCGAGCGCATCCTATATACACGTCCTATAAAATCTCCATATAGCACAAAACACCGAGCACTGAAATCTGTCGGATCGGTCCAGACAGGATGAAGGAATGGACAAAATCCACAAGAGACATATGAGGAGGCATTGTTCAACAATCTATATATACTATACCACTATAATACTGCCCCATGTACAAGAATATAACTACTATAATACTGCCCCATGTACAGAATATAACTACTATAATACTGCCCCTATGTACAAGAATATAACTACTATAATACTGCTCCTATGTATAAGAATATAACTACTATAATACTACTCCTATGTACAAGAATATAACTACTATAATACTGCCCCTATGTACAAGAATATAACTACTATAAATACTGCTCCTATGTACAAGAATATAACTACTATAATACTGCTCCTATGTACAAGAATATAACTACTATAATACTACTCCTATGTACAAGAATATAACTACTATAATACTGCCCCTATGTACAAGAATATAACTACTATAAATACTGCTCCTATGTACAAGAATATAACTACTATAATACTACTCCTATGTACAAGAATATAACTACTATAATACTGCCCCTATGTACAAGAATATAACTACTATAATACTGCTCCTATGTACAAGAATATAACTACTATAATACTGCCCCTATGTACAAGAATATAACTACTATAATACTGCCCCTATGTACAAGAATATAACTACTATAATACTGCTCCTGTGTACAAGAATATAACTACTATAATACTGTCCCTATGTACAAGAATATAACTACTATAATACTGTCCCTATGTACAAGAATATAACTACTATAATACTGCCCCTATGTACAAGAATATAACTACTATAATACTGTCCCTATGTACAAGAATATAACTACTATAATACTGTCCCTATGTACAAGAATATAACTACTATAATACTGCCCCTATGTACAAGAATATAACTATAAATACTGCTCCTATGTACAGGAATATAACTACTATAATACTGCCCCTATTTACAAGAATATAACTACTATAATACTGCTCCTATGTATAAGAATATAACTACTATAATACTGCTCCTATGTACAAGAATATAACTACTATAATACTGCCCCTATGTACAAGAATATAACTACTATAATACTGCCCCTATGTACAAGAATATAACTACTGTAATACTGCCCCTATGTACAAGAATATAACTACTATAATACTGCCCCCTATGTACAAGAATATAACTACTATAATACTGCCCCTATGTACAAGAATATAACTACTATAATACTGCCCCCTATGTACAAGAATATAACTACTATAATACTGCCCCTATGTACAAGAATATAACTACTATAATACTGCCCCTATGTACAAGAATATAACTACTATAATACTGCTCCTATGTACAAGAATATAACTACTATAATACTGCCCCCTATGTACAAGAATATAACTACTATAATACTGCTCCTATGTACAAGAATATAACTACTATAATACTGCCCCCTATGTACAAGAATATAACTACTATGATACTGCTCCCTATGTACAAGAATATAACAACTATAATACTGCCCCCTATGTACAAGAATATAACTACTATAATACTGCCCCTATGTACAAGAATATAACTACTATAATACTGCTCCTATGTACAAGAATATAACTATTATAATACTGCCCCCTATGTACAAGAATATAACTACTATAATGCTGCTGCCTATGTACAAGAATATAACTACTATAATACTGCCCCTATGTACAAGAATATAACTATTATAATACTGCCCCTATGTACAAGAATATAACTACTATAATACTGCCCCTATGTACAAGAATATAACTACTATAATACTGCTCCTATGTACAAGAATATAACCGCTATAATACTGCTCCTATGTACAAGAATATAACTACTATAATACTGCCCCTATGTACGAGAATATAACTACAATAATACTGCTCCTATGTACAAGAATACAACTACTATAATACTGCCCCTATGTACAAGAATATAACTACTATAATACTGCCCCCTATGTACAAGAATATAACCACTATAATACTGCTCCTATCTACAAGAATATAACTACTATAATACTGCTCCTATGTACAAGAATATAACTACTATAATACTGCCCCCTATGTACAAGAATATAACCACTATAATACTGCTCCTATGTACAAGAATATAACTACTATAATACTGCTCCTATGTACAAGAATATAACTACTATAATACTGCCTCTATGTACAAGAATATAACTACTATAATACTGCTCCTCTGTACAAGAATATAACTACTATAATACTGCCACCTATGTACAAGAATATAACTACTATAATACTGCCCCTATGTACAAGAATATAACTACTATAATACTGCCCCCTATGTACAAGAATATAACCACTATAATACTGCTCCTATGTACAAGAATATAACTACTATAATACTGCTCCTATGTACAAGAATATAACTACTATAATACTGCCCCCTATGTACAAGAATATAACTACTATAATACTGCCCCTATATACAAGAATATAACTACTATAATACTGCCCCTATGTACAAGAATATAACTACTGTAATACTGCCCCTATGTACAAGAATATAACTACTGTAATACTGCCCCTATGTACAAGAATATAACTACTATAATACTGCCCCTATGTACAAGAATATAACTACTATAATACTGCCCCTATGTACAAGAATATATCTACTATAATACTGCCCCTATGTACAAGAATATAACTACTATAATACTGCTCCTATGTACAAGAATATAACTACTATAATACTGCCCCTATGTACAAGAATATAACTACTATAATACTGCTCCTATGTACAAGAATATAACTACTATAATACTGCTCCTATGTACAAGAATATAACTACTATAATACTGCCCCTATGTACAAGAATATAACTACTATAATACTGCTCCTATGTACGAGAATATAACTACTATAATACTGCTCATATGTACAAGAATATAACTACTATAATACTGCCCCCTATGTACAAGAATATAACTACTATAATACTGCTCCTATGTACAAGAATATAACTACTATAATACTGTTTCTATGTACAAGAATATAACTACTATAATACTGCTCCTATGTACAAGAATATAACTACTATAATACTGCCCCCTATGTACAAGAATATAACTACTATAATACTGTTTCTATGTACAAGAATATAACTACTATAATACTGCCCCTATGTACAAGAATATAACTACTATAATACTGCTCCTATGTACAAGAATATAACTACTATAATACTGTTTCTATGTACAAGAATATAACTACTATAATACTGCTCCTATGTACAAGAATATAACTACTATAATACTGCCCCCTATGTACAAGAATATAACTACTATAATACTGTTTCTATGTACAAGAATATAACTACTATAATACTGCCCCTATGTACAAGAATATAACTACTATAATACTGCTCCTATGTACAAGAATATAACTACTATAATACTGTTTCTATGTACAAGAATATAACTACTATAATACTGCTCCTATGTACAAGAATATAACTACTATAATACTGCTCCCTTTGGAAAAGAGAACATCTCTGAATTGACAGTATTATGTTTGTGTGCGGGTTCTTCCCTCTTTTGCATTAGGTTATTATGACCTGTATCAGTGTCTGGTGTTTTATTTTGTTTGCAAATTTGACTTTTATTTCCCCATTGTTATTTTTCAGGCTTTTCTCTGCCTTTCTGTGATTGCAGTCGGGTATAATTATGTGAATGTTTCTTCCCTGCAGATCTCGATTCATTCCAGACCCGGCCCCGCAGTACGGTGTATGTACGGGAGGGACAGGGGATGGTGCTGCTGTGCGGTCCTCCTGCTCATTCTGGAGGTGAATCTACATTGATTACTTATAATGGAGCGCCCTCTGCTGTTTATTCTCTGCACTGTTTGCTGTCACATGGGTAGCGGCAGCCGTAGACTATGGCGCCTCCTAATGTCTGGTCACGTGATCACTTTAAGGTGACAGCTGAGGTGGTCGCTGCAATCTTCCATGGAAATCTTATTAATTGCTCGCCTCATATTCTAATGAGCGTGCAGCTCCCCATCTGTGATGGCAGCGAGCTGTTCCCAAGATTCTCTCTTGCATGCAAGAAATCTCCATCCATGTTCTGCTCTCTAAGATTGATTCCCTTTCTCTTCATTAAAATCTTTGTGTTTGCTGTGGGAGATACATTGTATCATCCTGGAATCAGGGCTGATTAGTTCACACATTGTGGAGACTCGTCGATACAATTGTTGCAAGCAAAGAACACGAGGCGGTGGGGACAGGTTCTCTACATCTGAATGGAAATGGTAATCTTACACACAGCAAGCAGAGATCTGGGATCTAGTGAAGATCTGAAAACATTATTTATGAAACAGGTGCAGGATTCTGCTTCACCGACACTGAGCCCTTACTGCGGTTATGTATGGCAGCAATATTCTGTATATAATGTAGGCCCCTCATAGAGTATAATGCAGCCCTCCTCACAGAATATAATGTAGCCCCCTCATAAGGTATAATGCAGCCCCCATCACATTGTATATGGAAAGTCCTATATCGTGAAATTATAGTTATATATGGAGGGTGGTGTGATATTATATAAGGGGAAGCATTGTGTCCAGCGTCGGACCAGAGCACCTTGGGCTCACCATAGAAAATCATTCTTGGGGCCCACTATGTATCTACATAGAAATAAATACAAGACCACCATTTGTGTGGTAAAACACACTAATATCAGGGTATAACATAAGGTAGTACACGTCTTAATTATGTAGCAGGGGTTGTTTTAGCCCCCCTAATAGAATATAATGTAACCCTCTCATATAATATAATGCAGCCCCCCTTATAGAGTATAATGTAACCCACTCATATAATATAATCTAGCCCCCTCATAGAATATAATGTAACCCTCTCATATAATATAATCTAGCCCCCCTCATAGAATATAATGTAACCCCCTCATACTCTATGAGGGGGGCTGCATTATATTATATGAGGGGGTTACATTATATTCTATGAGGGGGGCTGCATTATATTATATGAAGGGGTTACATTATACTCTATGAGGGGGGCTGCATTATATTATATAATGTAACCCCTTCATATAATATAATGCAGCCCCCTCATAGAGTATAATGTAACCCCCTCATATAATATAATGTAGCCCCCCCATAGAATATAATGTAACCCCCTCATATAATATAACGAAGCCCCCCTCATAGAGTATAATGTAACCCCTTCATATAATATAATGTAACCCCTCATAGAATTTAATGCAGCCCCTCATAAGTTATAATGTAGCCCTCCCCATAGAATATAATGCAGCCCCCCAAAATATAGTATAAAGAAGCCACCCATAGAATAAAATGCAGCCCCTTCATAGGGTATAATGCAGCACTCCCCATAGAATATAATGCAGCCCCTCTAATATAGTATAAAGCAGCCCCCCCATAGAATGTAGTGTAGCCATCCTAATAAAGTATAATACAGCCCCCCTCATAGAATGTAACGTAGCCCCCTTAATAGAATATAATATAACCCCCTCATAAAATATAATGCAGCCCCTCATAGAATATAATGTAGCCCCCTTCATAGAATATAATGTAGCCTCATAGAGTATAATGCAGCCCCCTCATAGAATATAATGCAGCCCCCTCATAGAATATAATGTAGCCACCCTCATAGAATATAATGTAGCCCCCGTCATAGAATATAATGCAGCCCCCTCATAGAATATAATGCAGCCCCCTCATAGAATATAATGCAGCCCCCCTCATCGAATATAATGTAGCCCCCTGCACAGTATTATGGCCATCAGTATTCACTCACTGATCTATATATATAATTGTCTAAGGGTTTTTCTGTCTGTCCTGGAAATCCCGCGTCTCTGATTGGTCGAGGCCGCCAGGCCTTGACCAATCAGCGACGGGCACAGTATCGACGTAGATGTCATAATGGTTGCCATGGCGACGATGATGTCATAAAGGTTGCCTTGACCAATCAGCGACGGGCACAGTCTGCCGCGAATTCTGGAATCATCATTGTCCATATACTACGAGGACATGCATATTCTAGAATACCCGATGCGTTAGAATCGGGCCACAATCTAGTGTATAAATAAAACACAATACTCACTTCTCCTCCTCGTTCCTCCGCTGATCCCAGCTCTACTCTGCTCTCAGCAGCTGCACTGTCATCTGCCCGACACACACAGCATGGTGCGCGATAAAGTGATGTCATCGCTCACTGGCTGTGTAAGAGGCAGAGGGAAATGATGGGGAAGGGAGGATCATCTGACACTCTTTCCTCCATTATCGCTTTCAACTGTATCGGCATCTATGATGCCGATACAGTTGAATGCGGCGCTCGCTGGGGAGCAGCAACGGTGAAGCCGCGCGTGACAAGAGGCAGGAGCCGGCAACTGCTGCTAAAGCCTTTGCCCGCTGCTAAAGCGAAATGAATATTCACTGCTCCCCACGACCATGGGTGTGGGGAGCAGTGAATATTCATTTCTCCTAAGCAGCGGGCACAGGCTTTAGCCACAGCAGCCAGCTCCTGCCTCTTGTCACGCGCTGCTCCATCACTGGTGCTCTGCTAGCACCGGACCCCATAACCGTTGCGTAGTGTGCTATTAGCGACATGACACTGGCTGGGGGCCCCTGTGGCAGCGGGGGCCCTTGGCAGCTGCCGGCCCTGAATGCCAGAAGATGTCAGTGCCTGGGCCCACTGGAGAATCCTCCTGTTCTCCGGTGGGCCAGTCCGACCTTGATCGTGCCCCTGGTGTGTGATGTTATATATTGCGGTTATATTGTGCCCCCAGTGTGCGATATTATATATGGGGGGAGCATTGTGCCCCCGGTGTGTGATATTATATATGGCGGTTGTATTGTTCCCCCGGTGTATGATATTATATATGGCGGTTGTATTGTGCCCCTGGTGTGTGATATTTTATATGGCGGTTGTATTGTTCCCCCGGTGTATGATATTATATATGGCGGTTGTATTGTGCCCCTGGTGTGTGATATTATATATGGCGGTTGTATTGTTCCCCCGGTGTATGATATTATATATGGCGGTTGTATTGTGCCCCTGGTGTGTGATATTATATATGGCGGTTGTATTGTGCCCCTGGTGTGTGATATTATATATGGCGGTTGTATTGTTCCCCCGGTGTATGATATTATATATGGCGGTTGTATTGTGCCCCTGGTGTGTGATATTATATATGGCGGTTGTATTGTTCCCCCGGTGTGTGATATTATATATGGCGGTTGTATTGTGCCCCTGGTGTGTGATATTATATATGGTAGTGATCTTGTGCCCCCGATGTGTGATGTTATATATGGCGGTGCAGGGCCGGACTGGACATCGGGCAGTTCTGGCAAATGCTAAAAGGGCTGGTGGCAGTAGTGGGCAGCTCGAGTGTGCCGCTGTCGGCGCACTCTTCCCCCGCTGTCGGCGCACTCCCCCCCCCCCCCCGATGTCGGCACACACACCACACCCCCTGCCCCCGCTGTCGGCGCACTGCCCCCGCTGTCTGCACACTCCCCCCGCTGTCGGCGCACTCCCCCTCCCCCCGCTGTCGGCGCATTCCCCCCCCCCCCGCTGGCGGTGCACTACACCCCCCCGCTGTCGGCGCACTCCCCCCCCCCCCCGCTGTCGGCGCACTCCCCCCGCTGTCGGCGCACTCCCCCCGCTGTCGGCGCACTCCCCCCGCTGTCGGCGCACTCCCCCCGCTGTCGGCGCACTCGCGGCCCCGCATTGCAGTTGAATGCAATGATGGAGGAGAGCGTTTCTGCTGACGCTCCCTCTCCCATCATTCCCCGCTCTGCCTGCCGCTGACACTGCGGGTGCGCGATGACGTCATATCATCGCGCACCTGCTGTGTGTCGGGCGGGCAGACTGCAGCTGCTGAGACCGGAGCCAGGAGCAGCGCGGGGCCAGAGGAAAGGTGAGTAGAGTGTTTTTTTATTATTATTATTATTATTATATATCAATGAGTGATAACTGGATTGTGAGGCTATAGGGGGGGTGCTGCATTACATTCTATGGGGGCTGTGCTGTATTACATTCTATGGGGGCTGTGCTGTATTACATTCTATGGGGGCTGTGCTGCATTACATTCTAGGGGGGCTGTGCTGCATTACATTCTATGGGGCTGTGCTGCATTACATTGTATGGGGCTGTGCTGCATTACATTCTATGGGGGCTGTGCTGTATTACATTCTATGGGGGCTGTGCTGTATTACATTCTATGGGGGCTGTGCTGTATTACATTCTATGGGTGCTGCCTGCATTACATTCTATGGGGGCTGTGCTGTATTACATTCTATGGGGGCTGTGCTGTATTACATTCTATGGGTGCTGGCTGTATTACATTCTATGGGGGCTGTGCTGTATTACATTCTATGGGGCTGTTCTGTATTACATTCTATGGGTGCTGGCTGTATTACATTCTATGGGGGCTGTGCTGTATTACATTCTATGGGGCTGTTCTGTATTACATTCTATGGGTGCTGGCTGTATTACATTCTATGGGGGCTGTGCTGTATTACATTCTATAGGGGCTGGCTGCATTACATTCTATGGGGGCTGTGCTGCATTGCATTCTATGGGGCTGTGCTGCATTACATTCTATGGGAGCTGTGCTGTATTACATTCTATGGGGGCTGTGCTGTATTATATTCTATGGGGGCTGTGCTGCATTACATTCTATGGGAGCTGTGCTGTATTACATTCTATGGGGGCTGTGCTGTATTACATTCTATGGGGGCTGTGCTGTATTACATTCTATGGGGGCTGTGCTGTATTACATTCTATGGGTGCTGGCTGTATTACATTCTATGGGGGCTGTGCTGTATTACATTCTATAGGGGCTGGCTGCATTACTTTCTATGGGGGCTGTGCCGTATTACATTCTATGGGGACTGAGCTGTAATGCTGGATACAGCGGTGATTATATGTTATATAGTCGTGTTACACTCCCCTCACTTCTTGTAACCTACAAGTGTACAAAGATATTATACAGTCACCATGTGAGAAGTGGGCCTGTGTACCTTCAAATGCCAGGGCTGAATTTTAGTCCCAGTCCTGCCCTGTGGCGGTGCTATTGTTCCCCCGGTGTGTGATGTTATATATGGCGGTTATATTGTGCCCCCGGTGTATAATATTATATATTGCGGTTATATTGTGCCCCCGGTGTGTGATGTTATATATGGCGGTGATATTGTGCCCCCGGTGTATAATATTATATATTGCGGTTGTATTGTGCCCCCGGTGTGTGATGTTATATATGGCGGTGATATTGTGCCTGTTATGTGATTTTATATTTTGCGGCTGAATTTTGGACGTTGTTCATCTCCCGTTCACCGCACAGAGCTGGTCTATGCCTGGATCTTTAATGAGTATCCGCCATTCGTGCAGCAAGACAACCGCAGATTCGTGTCACAAGTCACCGGGAATCTTTACATCGCCAAAGTGGAGCCGCCTGACTCCGGAAACTACACGTGTGTGGTGACAAACACGGTGACGAACACACGAGAGCTGGGGCCCAGCACACCGCTCACCCTCCGAACGGACGGTACGTGCCAGCGAGCGCCGTCAGCACAAAAACATTACATTAGCTTCTTCTATTCCTTTTCTTAAAAAATGCCACATTTCACCTGCGTCTTCTACATCGTGTCTCTCTGTGCGTCCTGCACACGGCGTCTTCTCACCGTCCTTGTCTGTCTACAGGAGTGATGGGAGAATATGAGCCAAAAATCGAGGTGCATTTCCCAGAAACTGTGGCCGCAGCGAAGGGCTCCACGGTCAAACTGGAGTGTTTTGCACTGGGAAAGTAAGTCACAATTTATAAAGCTCCGACTAAATGATTATTTTATATACATGAACCAGGAGGCACAGTCTGAGTACTGGCTGCACATAAGGGGAGATCTTTACAGAATATTTCCCATGAGCACATGTCCTATTAGAATATATGGGTGGTACATAGTTTAATCCATTGTGATACATTGTATAATCCTGTAGGATACGTTGTTTATTTACAAACGATACCTTGTTTAATCTAAAATGATACATTGTTTCATCCAGGGTGATACATTGTTTAACCCTCATGACCTTCCACCTTACACAAACAATACTCCACTAAGGGCAGGAAACAATCGATTTCTGCAATTGACAATTTCAGCCGCTTGCTATAAACCAAGTGAAACATGAAAATCGCTCTGAGTGCAAAAACGAAGAATGTCACCGGACGTTAATTTCCTTCCCCAGTACAGGAGTTAATTTCCCCAATCTCGGACATTTTCTCAGGGTTTGTCCTCAATCCTGAATTACGCCCATTCCCAGTTCCCCTCCGCACTCTGGGAGACAACTTTCCTGAATGATGTAATGGCTGCCGTATTGGTTGTTACCCTCATCTCCACCTGCCACTTCTGCTTTCTATCTACCCATAGTCCGGTCCCGACAATCACTTGGAGGAGGGCGGACGGTAAAGCCATATCTCGCAAAGTGCGACGCCACCGATCCAGCGGAGTTTTGGAGATTCCCAACTTCCAGCAGGAAGACGCCGGCCCCTATGAATGTGTGGCGGAGAATACGCGGGGGAAGAACATGGTGCGAGGGCAGCTCACGTACTTTGGTATGACTAGGGCGTAATAAGCACAATCACCAAAAATATACAGACCCATTATATACTGATCGAAGATATATCAGTCCTAGACAGGGCTGCCTCCAGGAGGCGGGGAGGGACAGTGGCGGACGTATTGGTCACCCAGCTTTCCCCAGAGCAGACGCCATGTCTGAATAGTTCAGGACCACTCCAGGAGGTTTCCTGTGAGGTCCCGAATACAGAAATAATGGCAATATCAGAGTGTCTCCCTGCAGTGGGGAATACTTTTAAATGCAGAGGAAATGGACACATATTGTAATGTCATCTGCAGCTCCTCCCGCCTGGATCCAAAAAATTAACGATGCGCATATCGCCATCGAGGAGAACATATTATTAGAATGTAAAGCCAGTGGGCAACCAAAGCCAACATACTCCTGGCTGAAAAATGGCCAACGCCTGCAGAGCAAGGTAAGCAGTATCTCACCGGACTGGATTAGATACACAGACTTAGCAGACAGCATCACCTGATAGGATTAGATACACTGTGTCCCTCATTCTTTTCCTCAGGGCCGTCTCCAGATAGAGCACGGGAGTCTCACCATCACCTCCGTGAACAGCTCAGACTCAGGAATGTATCAGTGTTTAGCTGAAAACAAACATGGGACCATATACTCCAGCGCCGAGCTGCGTGTCATCGGTGAGTACACACGCATATGTGACATCAAATTAATGCAATAACTGGAATCATGATTCTGCAAGTATGAGTCTTTCTGATGAATATCCCATAATAATTCTGTATGTCCTTCACTAAGAGACTCCAGGTTTGAGAGGGACCGTAATGGGGTCATTTGTCAGGCCTCCATATCTTTTCTGTGTCCTGCATACATTTCAGAGATGTCAGCAGTCTGTCATGAATAGTCAGCCAGGGAACCGCTGAAGCTTAGACTTGAAAAGCAGGAGTGCTCGGTTTTTAAAGTCCTTAATAATTCCACTGGGGGGATGCTCGTAATCTTTGTGCCCGCAACACATTCCCCGCAACTTTTGTAACCTATTTTATTGTTTCAGCGGTGGGTCCAGACTTTTCTTCAGCCTTTGTTAGACGAGTGACTTTAGGAAAAGTCGGGGGCTTCGTTCTGATTGAGTGCAAGCCTAGAGCTTCCCCTAAGCCTACCATCAACTGGAAGAAAGGAAGGGACTTGGTGCGGCCTAACGCAAGGTGAGTTAATGGAGCAAATGTTAGTTGATACAATTGTAGTAAAAATAAGCTTATCTTTCCGAATGCCGGAATCAAACCTTGAGGTTGCCATGAGTAGATGGTGCCGAGTCAGTATGAAGACCCTCAGGAAGTCACTGGCACAGTGGGAGTCCTGGACATCTCAGTTTAGTTGGAGATGTTACATGAGAACTGACTTGGCCCTGTAGTATCTATGGTGGGCTGCCATAATTTTCTGCTGTCCATGGCCCTCTTGAGGAACAGCCTCGGCATCGTGCACTCATCCGCTCATGCCCTTTCTGTTCTCACACAAAATTATTGACTTTGGTTTCAGCTCGGGGGTCATTTCTCAACTTTCCCTCAATTTTTTCCAAAAACTCGATGTTCACTTTTAACTTGTTTTGTGCCATCTGCTGCTGTAATGTGACCATCTGCTGCAACAAGTCTACAAATGTCTTCACTGGAGCCACAGCTCTGAAGCTTCATTACTTAATAATATTCCTCTCCTCGGCGGCCCTGGATCAAGCTCAAAAATGGGTCCCGTCCAACTTATGTCATCTCCTCCAGCCAAGGTCACTGGAGTTCAGGACATTATCTGACCGATGCATGTTGTCTCTGGTGATGAGAAAGACGTTCACTCCAAAAACAAATATTATCCAGCTTCTCCTTAGCTACAACGCTCATCAAAAGTATTCACCCCCTCGCGTTATATTCTGTGATGACATTGAATCGAAGTGGAATGGACTTTTTTTTTTCTCAGACAATGATGAACAGAAAACAAATATTCATGACCAATCTGAAACGCAAAGTAACTGATTGCAAAAGTGCTCACCCTCCTTGGACTTGTCACATTTTCTTCTATAATGACTTTGAATCACGGTGGATTATATTTGACTTTTTCTGAAACTGAAGTTACATTGGAAGTAACTGATTGCAAAAGTTTTCATCCCCTTTAATATAATGTTCTGCAATACAGGATTTCTTCTGTGACAATAGACGTCTGTTCACTTTTCACTGATAATTGTTCCTCATTCATGTTAAACGGGTCGTCTGGCTTAGAAAAAATAACATTTTTTTATATACTTTTGGGGCAATATGTTGCTGGAGGACCCAAGATGTCCGTGTATTATACAGATGGCCTATTGATTACAGTTGGAATTGTGCAATTCTTCATTTCTCCTGTGGGGGCGCTGCAGGGAAATGAAACCCTTGCTCCCATGCTCTGCTGTGGGTTGGATTTGATCACCGGGCGATCGAGCAGCCGGACGTCGTGTCATCAGATTATGATTGGGGTCCCTTATTTTCGGTGGATTTCTGTATAAGCCCCTTTGTCTTTCTGAGACTGGTGAAGGCGGCGAGGCAAGAAATGGGAAAAGGCAGAAATAAAATCGATTGTCCATAGAAGAAAAAGCTGTGATTTCCCATCTGATAAGAGGCGTCTGGAGTCATCGGAGTCTGACGAGGACGTATTATCCGCGGCTGATACAGGATTTAATGCTCAGGAAGAGATTGCGCGCTTCACCCAGAGACTTAATGGCGTTTCTGTGCAGGCGATCCGCAGCTGTGCCACAGAATAGAGTCGGCGCAGTCGCTGCTGGGATTTGGCCGGGGATGAATGTCGGCTAATGTCTCATTGCAGCGCAGCTATTTCAGTCTCATTAGAAGCTCTCAGAGAATTTTAGCTTCAGACTCCTTTCCTGAAGCTCCGAACGAATCCAGCGCCGTCTGTAATTCCTATTAACCAGCTGAATGACTGGATATTCATAGACTGCGCAGATAATGAAAACATATGGACTATGGCCTGTACTTAACACGCGGCTCTCAACCGGCTCTGCTGCATGAGGGTAAACCTAACGGGCTACTCTGGCAAAATTCAAAGCTGAATACTTTCATTATATTACTTTATAGGGGTCACAGCAAACGTCTACTGATGCACAGCTACAAATCTTCTCCTTAACCATTGAGAAACATAAAATTCATTTGTGATTGTGTCTGTAACCACCACCAGGGGGAGCTCCCTGTATAAACAGATATATGATAAGATCCTGTCTGCAGCCACCACTAGGGGGAGCTCCCTGTATACAGAGATACATGATAAGATAATGTCTGCAACCACCACTAGGGGGAGCTCCCTGTATACATGATAAGATCCTTTCTGCAGCCACCACTAGGGGGAGCTCCCTGTATACATAAGATCCTGTCTGCAGTCACCACCAGGGGGAGCTCCCTGTATAAACAGATATATGATAAGATCCTGTCTGCAGTCACCACTAGGGGGAGCTCCCTGTATACAGAGATACATGATAAGATCCTGTCTGCAGCCACCACTAGGGGGAGCTCCCTGTATACAGAGATACATGATAAGATCCTGTCTGTGGCCACCACTAGGGGGAGCTCCCTGTATACAGATACATGATAAGATCCTGTCTGCAGCCACCACTAGGGGGAGCTCCCTGTATACAGATACATGATAAGATCCTGTCTGCAGTCACCACTAGGGGGAGCTCCCTGTATACAGAGATACATGATAAGATCCTGTCTGCAGTCACCACTAGGGGGAGTTCCCTGTATACAGAGATACATGATAAGATCCTGTCTGCGGTCACCACTAGGGGGAGCTCCCTGTATACAGAGATACATGATAAGATCCTGTCTGCGGCCACCACTAGGGGGAGCTCCCTGTATACAGAGATACATGATAAGATCCTGTCTGCGGCCACCACTAGGGGGAGCTCCCTGTATACAGAGATACATGATAAGATCCTGTCTGCGGCCACCACTAGGGGGAGCTCCCTATATACAGAGATACATGATAAGATCCTGTCTGCGGCCACCACTAGGGGGAGCTCCCTGTATACAGAGATACATGATAAGATCCTGTCTGCGGCCACCACTAGGGGGAGCTCCCTGTATACAGAGATACATGATAAGATCCTGTCTGCGGCCACCACTAGGGGGAGCTCCCTGTATACAGAGATACATGATAAGATCCTGTCTGCGGCCTGTTGTGGATTCTGTTTGTGGGCTCCCTCTGGTGGTTACTGCTGGTACTGGGTGACTTTGGTGGGTTGCGGCCTTTGGTTTCCACCTGTCCATCAGAGGCTGGGTGGTTCCTATTTTACCTGGCCTTTCTGTCATTCCCTTGCCGGCTATCAATGTATTCAGATGTGCTCTGTTTGGTTCCTGCCTACCTGCTCCCAGATCTTTCAGGATAAGCTAAGTGCTGATTTTCAGTTGTTTGGTTTTTTTGTCCAGCTTGCTTATTATGTCTCTATGCTAGCTGGTAGCTCTAGTGGACTGAGGTTCTCCCCATGTGCCATGAGTTGGCACATGGGTTCTTGTAATCTCAGGATGGTTTTTTTGATGAGGGTTTTTTGCTGACCGCTCAGACCCCTTTTGTATCGTTCTGCTTTCTAGTTTACAGCGGGCCTCAATTTGCTGAACCTATATATATCATCTCTATGTGTGTGCCTTCCTCTCATTTCACCGTCAATACATGTGGGGGGCAACTATACCTTTTGGGGTTCATTCCTCTGGAGGCAAGTGAGGTCTTATTTTCTCTGCAGTACTAGTTAGCTCTTAGGCTGGTGCGTGGCGTCTAGAACCAACGTAGGCACGCTCCCTGGCTATCTCTAGTTGCGTTTGTCAGGCGTAGGGCAGCGGTCAGCCCAGGTTCCATCACCCTAGAGCTCGTCCGATATTTTGTATTACTTTGCTTGTCCCTTGCTATCCCTAGCCATTGGGATTCATGACAGTATAGCCGGCCCACAAAGTGTTAATTGTTTGGGCTGAAGCAGGAGAAAAAGGAGTGTTTAAGGGAAATTTTTTTTTTTTTTTTTTTTCCTTCAGAGTTTTGCTGCCTAGCCCTTAATTGCTGTCTAGCTGCTTCTTACCTCCTCTTAACCCTTGAATGGCTCTGACATTAGCTGTTTAACATGGATGTCCAGAGTTTGGCTTCCAGCCTGAGTAATCTCGCGGCAAAAGTTCAAAACATACAGGATTTTGTTGTTCACACTCCCATGTCTGAACCTAGAATTCCTATTCCAGAGTTCTTTTCTGGAGATAGATCTACCTTCCTGAATTTCAGGAACAATTGTAAATTGTTTCTTTCTTTAAAATCTCGCTCCTCTGGAGACCCTGCTCAACAGGTCAAGATTGTTATATCGTTCCTACGGGGCGACCCTCAGAATTGGGCATTTGCATTGGCACCAGGGGATCCTGCATTGCTCAGTGTGGATGCGTTTTTTCTGGCATTGGGATTGCTCTATGAGGAACCTAACCTGGAGATTCAGGCTGAAAAGGCTTTATTAGCCCTCTCTCAGGGGCATGATGAAGCGGAAATATATTGTCAAAAATTTCAGAAATGGTCGGTGCTTACTCAGTGGAATGAGTGCGCCCTGGCTGCTAACTTCAGAAATGGTCTTTCCGAGGCCATTAAGGATATTATGGTGGGGTTCCCTACGCCTACAGGTCTGAATGAGTCGATGGCTATGGCCATTCAGATTGATCGGTGTTTACGGGAGCGCAAACCCGTGCACCAGTTGGCGGTGTCTTCTGAACAGGCACCTGAGACTATGCAATGTGATAGAATTCAGTCCAGAAGTGAACGGCAAAATTATAGGCGGAAAAATGGATTGTGTTTTTATTGTGGTGATTCAGCTCATGTTATATCAGCATGCTCTAAACGCACAAAAAGGGTTGATAAATCTTTTGCCATTGGTACTCTGCAGCCTAAGTTCATTTTGTCTGTGACTCTGATTTTTTCACTGTCTTCCATTTCCGTCGATGCCTATGTGGATTCAGGCGCTGCCCTGAGTCTTATGGATTGGTCATTTGCTAAACGCTGCGGTTTTAGTCTGGAGCCTCTGGAAGTTCCTATTCCTCTGAAAGGAATTGACTCTACACCATTGGCTATGAATAAACCGCAGTATTGGACACAAGTGACCATGCGCATGACTCCCGTTCATCAGGAGGTGATTCGCTTCCTTGTACTGTATAATTTACATGATGTACTAGTGCTTGGTCTGCCATGGTTACAAACTCATAATCCTGTCCTGGACTGGAAAACAATGTCTGTGTTAAGCTGGGGATGTCAGGGGGTTCATGATTATGCACCTCCGATTTCAATCGCTTCATCTACTCCTTCTGAGATCCCTGCGTTTTTGTCTGACTATAGGGATGTTTTTGAGGAGCCTAAGCTCAATTCGCTCCCTCCTCATAGAGAGTGTGACTGTGCTATAGAATTGATTCCTGGCAGTAAGTTCCCTAAGGGTCGTTTATTTAATCTGTCACTGCCAGAGCATACTGCTATGCGGAATTATATTAAGGAGTCCTTGGAAAAGGGACATATTCGTCCATCTTCGTCCCCTCTGGGAGCAGGTTTTTTTTTCGTGGCAAAAAAAGATGGTTCCCTGAGGCCTTGTATAGATTATCGCCTTCTGAATAAGATTACAGTCAAGTATCAGTATCCACTGCCATTATTGACTGATTTGTTTGCTCGCATTAAGGGGGCTAGGTGGTTCACTAAGATAGATCTTCGCGGTGCGTATAATCTGGTGCGGATAAAACAGGGTGACGAGTGGAAAACCGCATTTAATACGCCTGAGGGCCATTTTGAGTATTTGGTAATGCCTTTTGGACTCTCCAATGCTCCGTCAGTCTTTCAGTCCTTTATGCACAATATTTTCCGTGAATATCTGGATAAGTTTATGATTGTGTATTTGGATGATATTTTGGTGTTTTCTGATGACTGGGAGTCTCATGTTTTACAGGTCAGGAAGGTGTTTCAGGTTCTGCGGGCCAATTCTCTGTTTGTGAAGGGCTCAAAGTGTCTCTTCGGAGTCCAGAAGATTTCTTTTTTGGGGTACATTTTTTCTCCTTCTACTATTGAGATGGATCCCGTCAAGGTTCAGGCGATTTGTGACTGGACACAACCTACATCTGTTAAGAGCCTTCAGAAGTTCTTGGGGTTTGCTAATTTTTATCGTCGGTTCATTGCTAATTTTTCCAGTATTGTTAAACCTTTGACTGATTTGATTAAAAAGGGTGCTGATGTTGCTGATTGGTCTCCTGCGGCCGTGGAGGCCTTTCAGGAACTTAAGCGCCGGTTTTCTTCTGCTCCTGTGTTGTGTCAACCAGATGTTTCACTTCCTTTTCAGGTTGAGGTTGATGCTTCCGAGATTGGAGCGGGGGCGGTTTTGTCACAGAGAAGTTCTAATGGCTCGGTGATGAAGCCATGTGCATTCTTCTCTAGAAAATTCTCGCCCGCCGAGCGCAATTATGATGTGGGTAATCGGGAGCTTTTGGCCATGAAGTGGGCATTTGAGGAGTGGCGTCATTGGCTTGAGGGTGCTAAACATCGTGTGGTGGTCTTGACTGATCACAAGAATCTCATTTACCTTGAGTCTGCCAGGCGTTTGAATCCTAGACAGGCTCGTTGGTCGTTGTTTTTTTCTCGTTTCAATTTCGTGGTTTCATACCTGCCAGGTTCAAAGAATGTGAAGGCAGATGCTCTTTCCAGGAGTTTTGTGCCTGACTCTCCTGGAGACTCTGGGCCTACTGGTATCCTTAGGGATGGGGTAATATTGTCCGCCGTATCCCCAGACTTGCGACGTGCATTGCAGGAGTTTCAGGTGGATAAACCGGATCGTTGTCCACCAGAAAGACTGTTTGTTCCGGATGATTGGACCAGTAGAGTCATCTCCGAGGTCCATTCTTCTGTGTTGGCTGGTCATCCTGGAATATTTGGTACTAGAGACTTGGTGGCCAGGTCTTTTTGGTGGCCTTCCTTGTCTAGGGATGTGCGTACCTTTGTGCAGTCTTGTGAAGTGTGTGCTCGAGCTAAGCCTTGCTGTTCTCGGGCCAGTGGGTTGTTGTTATCCTTGCCCATCCCGAAGAGGCCTTGGACGCACATTTCCATGGATTTTATTTCTGATCTCCCGGTTTCACAGAAAATGTCCGTTATCTGGGTGGTGTGTGACCGCTTTTCTAAGATGGTTCATTTGGTGCCCTTGCCTAAGTTGCCTTCCTCCTCTGAGTTGGTCCCTTTATTTTTTCAGAACGTGGTTCGTTTGCATGGGATTCCGGAGAATATCGTTTCTGACAGGGGATCCCAGTTTGTGTCTAGATTTTGGCGGACGTTTTGTGCCAAGATGGGCATTGATTTGTCTTTCTCGTCTGCATTCCATCCTCAGACGAATGGCCAGACGGAGCGAACTAATCAGACCTTGGAAACTTATTTGAGGTGTTTTGTTTCTGCTGATCAAGATGACTGGGTTGCTTTTTTGCCGCTGGCCGAATTTGCTCTTAATAATCGGGCTAGTTCTGCCACGTTGGTCTCTCCTTTTTTTTGTAATTCGGGGTTTCATCCTCGTTTTTCCTCTGGTCAGGTGGAGTCTTCGGATTGTCCTGGAGTGGACGTGGTGGTGGACAGGCTACATCAGATTTGGAATCAGGTGGTGGACAATTTGAAGTTATCTCAGGAGAAGACTCAGCAGTTTGCTAATCGCCGTCGCCGCGTGGGTCCCCGACTTCTTGTTGGGGATTTGGTGTGGTTGTCTTCTCGTTTTGTCCCTATGAAGGTCTCTTCTCCTAAGTTCAAGCCTCGGTTCATCGGTCCTTATAGGATCTCGGAGATTCTTAACCCTGTATCTTTTCGTTTGGATCTCCCAGCATTGTTTGCTATTCATAATGTGTTCCATCGGTCGTTGTTGCGGAGGTATGAGGTGCCCGTTGTTCCTTCGGTTGAGCCTCCTGCTCCGGTGCTGGTGGAGGGAGAATTGGAGTATGTTGTTGAGAAGATCTTGGATTCTCGTGTTTCCAGACGCAAACTCCAGTATTTGGTTAAGTGGAAGGGTTATGGTCAGGAGGATAATTCCTGGGTGGTCGCCTCCGATGTTCATGCGACTGATTTGGTCCGCGCCTTCCATAGAGCTCACCCTGATCGCCCTGGGGGTTCTCGTGAGGGTTCGGTGACCCCTCCTCAAGGGGGGGGTACTGTTGTGGATTCTGTTTGTGGGCTCCCTCTGGTGGTTACTGCTGGTACTGGGTGACTTTGGTGGGTTGCGGCCTTTGGTTTCCACCTGTCCATCAGAGGCTGGGTGTTTCCTATTTTACCTGGCCTTTCTGTCATTCCCTTGCCGGCTATCAATGTATTCAGATGTGCTCTGTTTGGTTCCTGCCTACCTGCTCCCAGATCTTTCAGGATAAGCTAAGTGCTGATTTTCAGTTGTTTGGTTTTTTTGTCCAGCTTGCTTATTATGTCTCTATGCTAGCTGGTAGCTCTAGTGGACTGAGGTTCTCCCCATGTGCCATGAGTTGGCACATGGGTTCTTGTAATCTCAGGATGGTTTTTTTGATGAGGGTTTTTTGCTGACCGCTCAGACCCCTTTTGTATCGTTCTGCTTTCTAGTTTACAGCGGGCCTCAATTTGCTGAACCTATATATATCATCTCTATGTGTGTGCCTTCCTCTCATTTCACCGTCAATACATGTGGGGGGCAACTATACCTTTTGGGGTTCATTCCTCTGGAGGCAAGTGAGGTCTTATTTTCTCTGCAGTACTAGTTAGCTCTTAGGCTGGTGCGTGGCGTCTAGAACCAACGTAGGCACGCTCCCTGGCTATCTCTAGTTGCGTTTGTCAGGCGTAGGGCAGCGGTCAGCCCAGGTTCCATCACCCTAGAGCTCGTCCGATATTTTGTATTACTTTGCTTGTCCCTTGCTATCCCTAGCCATTGGGATTCATGACAGCGGCCACCACTAGGGGGAGCTCCCTGTATACAGAGATACATGATAAGATCCTGTCTGCAGTCACCACTAGGGGGAGCTCCCTGTATACAGAGATACATGATAAGATCCTGTCTGTAGCCACCACCAGGGGGAGCTCCCTGTATACAGAGATACATGATAAGATCCTGTCTGCAGCCACCACTAGGGGGAGCTCCCTGTATACAGAGATACATGATAAGATCCTGTCTGCAGCCACCACTAGGGGGAGCTCCCTGTATACAGAGATACATGATAAGATCCTGTCTGCAGTCACCACTAGGGGGAGCTCCCTGTATACAGAGATACATGATAAGATCCTGTCTGTAGCCACCACCAGGGGGAGCTCCCTGTATACAGAGATACATGATAAGATCCTGTCTGCAGCCACCACTAGGGGGAGCTCCCTGTATACAGAGATACATGATAAGATCCTGTCTGCAGTCACCACTAGGGGGAGCTCCCTGTATACACAGATACATGATAAGATCCTGTCTGCAGCCACCACTAGGGGGAGCTCCCTGTATACAGAGATACATGATAAGATGTTGTCTGCAGCCACCTCTAGGGGGAGCTCCCTGTATACAGAGATACATGATAAGATCCTGTCTGCAGCCACCACTAGGGGGAGCTCCCTGTATACAGAGATACATGATAAGATCCTGTCTGCAGCCACCACTAGGGGGAGCTCACTACAAACATCTATCGTTATACAGCTATATTCAGGGAATAATCCGATTTTACGGTTTGTTTGTCTGTTTGTTTCTTTGTAGAATTGCAATTTTAGATGATGGAAGTTTGAAGATTTCTAACCTCACCAAGGCAGATGCTGGTAGTTATACATGTACGGCCACCAATCACTTCGGCACTGCCAGCAGCACAGGAACTTTGGTGGTGAAGGGTGAGCAATATATTTACTAGCAAGTTTCTCTGTAAGAAGGGTCCTCCAATGATAAACTGATCATGAGGTGTCCTACTGCTGAGACTCTCAGTGATCATGGACATTTTCCCCGAAACAAGATATGCTGTTTGTTACCATTTTCACTACCAAGGCCGATGAGATCCCAATATGACCGCCTTGCCTCTGTTGCATCTTAGATCCTACACAGGTTCTGGTGCCTCCTTCCAGTATGGATGTCACAGTAGGAGAGAGCATCGTACTGCCCTGTCAGGTCTCTCACGACCACTCTCTGGACATCTCCTTCTCCTGGGTCTTCAATGGACAATTAATTGACTTCCAGAAAGATGGAGAACACTTTGAGCGAGTTGGAGGAGTGAGTATGCTACTTATAGGAGCCTGTGCTCCGTCTGTTCAGGGCACAGCTGAGATCTTCTACTTCTTGTATCTGTATGTGGAGGTGGTGATCTCAGAGATTTTTCTGATTGTATTTTCATGTTTCCAAGTTGCTCTCATCATTTTTTTTCTTCCACAGCAAGACTCTGCTGGTGACCTAATGATAAGGAGTATCCAGCTGAAGCATGCTGGGAAATACATCTGTCTAGTGCACACTAGTGTAGATAAACTGTCTGCAGGAGCTGATCTCATCGTCAGAGGTAAATATGGAGTTAGCTTACTAATAAAAAATCAATGTAACTATTGTTTTCTAATGAAACTGCACCCAGAAACAGAAAATATGATTTTAAGTTTTCAATAATCTCCTGCCCTCTCGCTGCTCCTTGTTACCATGTCAATGGTCTCCTACAGAGCTGAAATCTGTAAGCATTCATTGCCCCTAATAGGGTTAATCTTTCAACCATCATGAGGGACCGCAATGGGGTCTTATGTCACCCCTCAATCCAGCTCTTTGTCTCTGATCATGTCTGAATGCCTGAGGAGGACTCTACAGACAATTCTACACCTTTAAGAGATATCGTTTGATAACAAGCCAGGATAGGAACAGAGGATAAAATTGGAGATCCTCCTAAACCGAATTCATATCCCTTTAAGTGGAGCAAGAGGGAGGTCAACATGATTGCTGCATAAGTCCAGATTTAGGGCTTTAAAATTCTTAAAATATCCACCTAAAGACATATGTTTTGTTTGTAGTCCTTTAAGACAGCCACTATAATACAACTTATCCCTCAGTGACACTTTCATATGTTGTGTCTTTATATCCAACTTGTAAATTACCCTTCAGGAGGAGAGGCTAGACTTTATGGTGGGATTAATCATTTGTGTTTTCTGAAGGACCCCCAGGACCACCAGATGCTCTCACAGTGGAGGAAATCACAGATACCACTGCCCAGTTATCCTGGATGCCAGGAGTGGACAATCACAGCCCCATCACCATGTATGTGGTACAGGCTCGGACGCCGTTCTCAGTGGGCTGGCAAGCAGTCAGTACAGGTGAGAGCAATTCCTTAAAGGGGATATCTGGGACTTTAAAAAAAAAATGTGCATAATCACTAATAGGCATGTCGATGCTCAAAGAGGCAACTACCTGACTGTTGTACCCGGCGTCGGTCTTTGACTGCTCGTGTCGGAGATTAATTTGCTTCCTATCAACTGAGCAGTGGTTTCTCTTCCTGTTGACAGGACTACAAGTGTCATGCTGATTGACAGCCTGCTTCGCCCAATTAGGCCGTGGAAAGCCAGCAGTCAATCAGCATGACACCTGTAGTGCCGCACTGTCAATAGGAAAAGAAACAGCCGCTCTGGTGACATGACATAGGCAGAAATCTGTAACCGCTCTGTGCCGGCAGAGAAAGACGCCAGGCAACAGCAGGCAGGTAGGTAGCCGCTATCTGTCTGTTAGTGCTTAGGTACAATTTTTGTTTTTTAAAGTCCCAGATTTACGCTTTAAATTGTGCCATGCATTCCATTGAACATTATTCGTCCTCCTCTCCCCCACCTGAAATGGCTGATAACAGAGAGTACCAGATTGTATTCACCTTTCCTACAGTCAGCCGCTCCCCAGCATGGTGGCTGATAACAGAGAGCTAGAAATATAATGAACCTCATCTGGGATACATTTATTTGTGTTGTTCTAGTGCCTGAGATTGTGGATGGCCGATCCTTCACATCCACTGTGGTCGGTCTGAGTCCGTGGGTTGAGTATGAATTCCGGGTTATCGCCATCAACCAGATTGGAATCGGAGAACCCAGCCCCCCCTCCGACAAGAGGAGAACAGAAGAAGCCCGTGAGTAGCCCCCGTTAATATGGCATAATAATGTACTGGTCAATAATTGATTGCCACTTGACGAGGCTGCCGGTGCTTGCCGGGAGATGGCAGCCACTTATGGAAGTCTGGTCTCTAGTTCACCTTCGATGTCTGTATGAAAGCAGCTTCACAATGAGGAGATAACCCCGAACAAGTGGCAACATCTGCAAATCTGCGAGAAATCAAAAGATGAAAAGTGAACACAATCGCAAGAGAATAACAATGCAGAAGTCTGGACACCGGGGAGGAGAATTTATAAAGTAACACCCTAAGAACAGAGTTTTGCTTCTACACTTTGTATAGCATCCGTTTTTCCCAACTCCACATTGTTATGAAGGGGGTTTTACAAAGGGTTTTACAGGCAAGGACATTGACCCTAAATCAATCATTTATCAGATGTTATAGAACTTCAAAGAGAGAGGTTAAATTACTGTGCAGAATAAAACTTCAGGGAACCCAAGAAAGTCCAGCAAGTGCCAGGACCGTCTCCTAAAGAGGATTCTGCTATTGGTTCATCTCCAGTGCAGAGCTTGCGCAGGAATGGCAGCAGGCAGGAGTCAAGGGAACCTGTACGTACAGGGAGACAAAGGCTTTTGGAGCCTGCCTGGTGTCAGGAAGACAGTAAATAAGCCACTTATCACCAAGAAAAACATCAAGGACAGACTGACATTCTGCAGGAAATGCAGGGATTGGACTGCAGAGGCCAGAGAGGGGGAGGTATAGATATTTTATCAGATGAAGACCCCTTCAAACTGTTTGAAATGTTTGGAAGAATGATTGTCCGGAGAAGAAAAGGTGACGCTGCCATGAGTCCCGTGCCTGACCAGAAGCCAATGTCCAGCTGCCGGGTATAGGGCAGAAATGTGGAGAATAAGGGGCAGAAGACTGGAGAATAAGGGGCGGGAGTGTGGAGAATAAGGGGCGGGAGTGGAGAATGAGGGGCGGGAGTGTGGAGAATGAGGGGCAGGAGTGTGGAGAATGAGGGGCGGGAGTGTGGAGAATGAGGGGCGGGAGTGCGGAGAATGAGGGGCGGGAGTGCGGAGAATGAGGGGCGGGAGTGCGGAGAATGAGGGGCGGGAGTGCGGAGAATGAGGGGCGGGAGTGCGGAGAATGAGGGGCGGGAGTGCGGAGAATGAGGGGCGGGAGTGCGGAGAATGAGGGGCGGGAGTGCGGAGAATGAGGGGCGGGAGTGCGGAGAATGAGGGGCGGGAGTGCGGAGAATGAGGGGCGGGAGTGCGGAGAATGAGGGGCGGGAGTGCGGAGAATGAGGGGCGGGAGTGCGGAGAATGAGGGGCGGGAGTGCGGAGAATGAGGGGCGGGAGTGCGGAGAATGAGGGGCGGGAGTGCGGAGAATGAGGGGCGGGAGTGCGGAGAATGAGGGGCGGGAGTGCGGAGAATGAAGGGCGGGAGTGCGGAGAATGAAGGGCGGGAGTGCGGAGAATGAAGGGCGGGAGTGCGGAGAATGAAGGGCGGGAGTGCGGAGAATGAGGGGCGGGAGTGCGGAGAATGAGGGGCGGGAGTGCGGAGAATGAGGGGCGGGAGTGCGGAGAATGAGGGGCGGGAGTGCGGAGAATGAGGGGCGGGAGTGCGGAGAATGAGGGGCGGGAGTGCGGAGAATGAGGGGCGGGAGTGCGGAGAATGAGGGGCGGGAGTGTGGAGAGTAAGGGGCATGTTTGGAAGAATGATTGTCCGGAGAAGAAAAGGTGACGCTGCCATGAGTCCCGTGCCTGACCAGAAGCCAATGTCCAGCTGCCGGGTATAGGGCAGAAATGTGGAGAATAAGGGGCAGAAGACTTGGAGAATAAGGGGCTGGAGTGTGGAGAATAAAGGGCTGGAGTGTGGAGAATGAGGGGCAGGAGTGCGGAGAATGAGGGGCAGGAGTGTGGAGAATGAGGGGCGGGAGTGTGGAGAATGAGGGGCGGGAGTGTGGAGAATGAGGGGCGGGAGTGTGGAGAATGAGGGGCGGGAGTGTGGAGAATGAGGGGCGGGAGTGTGGAGAATGAGGGGCGGGAGTGTGGAGAATGAGGGGCGGGAGTGTGGAGAATGAGGGGCGGGAGTGTGGAGAATGAGGGGCGGGAGTGTGGAGAATGAGGGGCGGGAGTGTGGAGAATGAGGGGCGGGAGTGTGGAGAATGAGGGGCGGGAGTGTGGAGAATGAGGGGCGGGAGTGTGGAGAATGAGGGGCGGGAGTGTGGAGAATGAGGGGCGGGAGTGTGGAGAATGAGGGGCGGGAGTGTGGAGAATGAGGGGCGGGAGTGTGGAGAATGAGGGGCGGGAGTGTGGAGAATGAGGGGCGGGAGTGTGGAGAATGAGGGGCGGGAGTGTGGAGAATGAGGGGCGGGAGTGTGGAGAATGAGGGGCGGGAGTGTGGAGAATGAGGGGCGGGAGTGTGGAGAATGAGGGGCGGGAGTGTGGAGAATGAGGGGCGGGAGTGTGGAGAATGAGGG
Source organism: Ranitomeya variabilis (assembly GCF_051348905.1). Lineage (NCBI taxonomy): Eukaryota > Metazoa > Chordata > Amphibia > Anura > Dendrobatidae > Ranitomeya > Ranitomeya variabilis. Next base: position 213,462,994 of record NC_135239.1, on the reverse strand, counting down.
GCGGGAGTGTGGAGAATGAGGGGCGGGAGTGTGGAGAATGAGGGGCGGGAGTGTGGAGAATGAGGGGCGGGAGTGTGGAGAATGAGGGGCGGGAGTGTGGAGAGTAAAGGGCAGCGCTGGGAATATTGAGGCATCACAGAAACTTTTTGAATTTGTCAATAAAATGTAACAATGTGCGGAATGTTTATAATTGGGCGTCAGTAACCATAGAAACAGCGACTAAAAGCGCAAAAACACTGAAGAGGCAGAATGTGAAAACCAAAATCTGCTTCATTCTCAGTGGTCTTGGTCACAGTTTGTTTGGAGATTTTTCGTTCCCTCATCCTGTGTGTGAGAAGCTGACCGCGTGCAGACCGGTGTTATCGCATCTTGCACAGGTCTCTGTATTTCGGATGGGACTCAGCTAATCTGCACACAAAATCAGATTATGGATTAACCGTATGATATCCAATTTTTAGAAATACATTGCAATCCTGTAACATGGGAAGTTGTATTTGGTGTTGTTAATTTCTAGTTGTATGAAAGCAGATGCTACGTGGGTGACAATCCAGTTTTTTTTTCTGGAGGAAAATCAGATTATTTTTTTTTTTTATTAATATGGTTGTGTAAACGTTTTCTTATCCTGGAGGGAAAGCAGCAAGAACAGAAGAAAAGAAATGGTGCACAGTGGTCAGTGGTTAGCACTTCAGAATTACAGCACTGGGGTCTTGTGTTCAAATCCCACCCATGACAATACCTGCAAGGAGTTTGTATGTTCTCCCCGTGTTTATATGGGTTTCCTCCTGGATCTCCGGTTTCCTACCACACGCCATAGACTGATAGGGAATGTAGATTGTGAGGCCCTATGGGGACAGTGCAGATAAGGTCTGTAAAGCGCTGCGGAATTAATGGTGCTATATAAGACTTAAATACCGGTAAATAAAGAAAAAGCTGCAATATAATGTTCTACCACTAGATGGAGACAGTATTTAATAATGAGTTTTCATCTATGACACTATGGGGCTCAGGTCCAAGGAACAAGGTGAGTCTTAATGAAGACCCCCGAGAGCTGCGACCATCGGACCCACAATGTAAATTCACTATTTAGTCGCCTGTGGTTGTGGCATAAAAAGCAGTGTCCTGAACTTGGGACCCTTCCGTAATACTGGACTATGAATAAAGTATTTGCTAGTTTTATCCACGGAATTATTATTATTATTAATTACTATAGCGCCATTTATTCCATGGCGCTTTACATGTGAGGAGGGGTATACATAATAAAAATAAAATGAGTAGGATTGAGTATGAGGAATGAGTAAGCTTAATCAAAATGCAACATTACAAATTAAACAAAAGGGGAAGGGAATAGAAACCTATTTGTAAAAGTAAGTACACCCTTATCCCAGTGCACACGACATATTATAGTGTGAAAGCTGGAGCCGCAGTACTACAACTCTCACTCTCTGGTATCTCGCTCCTTTCATTTTTCCTGCTCTTTCCTCTCTGGCAGTTCCCGAGGTGACGCCAGCGAATGTCAGCGGTGGTGGCGGGAGTAAGAGCGAGCTGGTCATCACATGGGAGGTGAGCGCCACCTGCGAGCAGTCGGGGGTTAGGATGCAGGACATTTATCGGTGTGTCCCATGGCTTTATCCAAAACCCCTCCTATGTGATCAATGGGAGCTACATAGGCTGTCACATAAACCGCACACCCCAAAACCTACACATAACATGTCCCTATAGGACCCACAGTCCTCTTGTATATAACCCAAGGCTTGTGGTCCCCTATATATTCATCTAAGGTGTATATTCCCCCATATAATCCCATAGGAGCCATATTCCTCCTATATAACCTATATGTATATCTGCGCTGCGGGTATGATACCAATCCCCCCTAAAATTCACCAAATTGCAGTAATAAAGGGTGCCATATATTACTCCTCACACACACCTTTACCTTTCTGGTGTAATTACAGCAGTGTTCATAAAGCGCTTGTCAAAAGGTCCTGTTGGTTTTCAGATGACTGTATAAAGATGTCCAAACTGTAGCTCCTAGATCGATCCACAATATTTCCAAGACACGGTGAATGGGGTGTTAACCTGTCCCGGCCGGTGACAGTCACCCCTATTCCGTTATGGATAATCCGCTTGCTTAGTTTGCAGTAACACACGCTGGCTATAGTAGCTTGCCGGCGAGGTGCAGTGAAGCTGCAGGACCTCGCGTGACGTCACAAACACGTGATACCTCATGTGATCGGCTTTCAGAGTTTGTACAGGACGCACCATAGACCAAGATTCATCCGACGCGTTTCGGAGTCGGCAGACTCCTTCCTCAGGGATGGTATGGTGCGTAACCTAAGGAGTTTATATAGTGTTACAAAATGAAAGCGTTGTGTTCACTGATTAAATGCAAAAAGTTCGATTTCACTATTGAGACCATTCGGAATGAGCGTGTTCATCTCAAACATCCATCTGCTTTCTTCTTCAAGAGAAGAAAGCAGATGGATATTTGAGATGAACACGCTATATAAACTCCTTAGGTTACGCACCATACCATCCCTGAGGAAGGAGTCTGCCGACTCCGAAACGCGTCGGATGAATCTTGGTCTATGGTGCGTCCTGTACAAACTCTGAAAGCCGATCACATGAGGTATCACGTGTTTGTGACGTCACACGAGGTCCTGCAGCTTCACTGCACCTCGCCGGCAAGCTACTATAGCCAGCGTGTGTTACTGCAAACTAAGCAAGCGGATTATCCATAACGGAATAGGGGTGACTGTCACCGGCCGGGACAGGTTAACACCCCATTCACCGTGTCTTGGAAATATTGTGGATCGATCTAGGAGCTACAGTTTGGACATCTTTATACAGTCATCTGAAAACCAACAGGACCTGTTGACAAGCGCTTTATGAACACTGCTGTAATTACACCAGAAAGGTAAAGGTGTGTGTGAGGAGTAATATATGGTACCCTTTATTACTGCAATTTGGTGAATTTTAGGGGGGATTGGTATCATACCCGCAGCGCAGATATACATATAGGTTACACATTTGGCGTTTTTGCTTATTACTAGGACCAATTGGTAGTTGGGTCCTTATATTTGCTGCAGCAGGCCAGTCCGGATACTTGTTATGCAGCGCCCTTAATTTTAAATTTTGTTTCCTCCTATATAACCCTAGGCTTGTGATCCCTTATATATCCACTTGAGGTGTTTATTCCCCCCATATAATCCTTTAGGTCTCATATTCCTCTTATATATAACCCTAGGCTTGTGGTCCCTTATATATCAACATAAAGTGTCTATTCCCCCATATAATCCCTTAGGACCCACATTCCTACCATATATATCCTTGGAACTCTTGTACGTCTTCATGCTCAACTAGGACCCATATATTGTCCCACATAACCAATAGGCCCCAATATTCACATCATATAATAGATATCTCCATGGACCTATATGTTCCTATATATTTCCCCTATATTTTTTGCCTGAGACTCAGTATTTCCTCTATTCCCCAAAGACCGATATCCTCCATGTCCTTCCCAGGGCACATATTTACCCTGTATATTCCCCTAGGACCAACTTGTGGGCCTTGTGATTTCCGGGGTCTCTGTTCTTCATACTTGATATACTGTCTCTCCAGCCTGTACCAGAGGAGTTCCAGAATGGTGGAGGGTTCGGCTACGTGGTGGCGTTCCGGCCTTTCGGGACTATTAGTTGGATGCAGACGGTGGTGGCGTCGGCGGATTCCTCGCGCTACATTTACCGGAATGAGAGTCTTCCATCGTTCTCCCCGTATGAGGTGAAGGTCGGGGTCTTCAACAACAGAGGAGAGGGTCCCTTCAGCCCCCTTACCGTTGTGTACACAGCGGAGGAAGGTAAGAGCCGGGTCACAGAAAAGGAGCGGATGACTGCAGCGGAATGTATCATCATTACATTGTATCTTCATATTCTGTGATTTGTTACATGCTCAGATCCCACAATATATTATTGTATTGTCAAACTTATATTATTACACGCTGCTGTTATATAACATTATGTTATTATACTGTGCTGTTAAATAACATATTATTACGGTGTTTATATCATCATATTTATACTATTATTCTCCTGTTATATGGCATTATACCATTATATTATTGTTACAGTGTTGCATTATTATGTGGTTTGTTATTTTGTATCATCTTATACTAATGTATATTAACCATTTTCACACTGCAGAGCCAGGTCGGGCCCCGGCAGGCGTCTTTGCTCGCAGTCTCACTGCTTGGGACATTGAGGTGTCCTGGATCGGGGTCCCTGGGACCCTCAGTAAGGGAAGGATCCAGGGATATGAGGTAAGACCCGGGCCGTCCATTATAGGGGGGTCACGCTTCATTTACTGACGGCTGTTAGATATAATCTTATTATTTGTGTCTCAGGTTCGTTACTGGAAACAAAACGAGAAAGAACAAAGTGCTCGGAAGCTGCGGACCCTGGGCAACCAGACCTCCACCAAACTGAGCCACCTCCAAGGGCACACATTGTACTGCTTGAATGTACGGGCGTACAACAGCGCGGGCACCGGCCCCGCCAGTCCGACGGTGAACGTGACAACCAGGAAGCCACGTGAGTGTCGTCCTTGTGATATTGCACCCTGCTCATGTAACAACATGGAGGAATGGCCATGAAAGCGCCATTGTAGCGGTATAATATGGCGCCATTGTAGCAGGATAATACAGCACTATTTTAGCTGTATAATAGGGCATCATTGTAGTGGTATATTCCGGCACCATTGTAGCAGTATAATAGGGCGCCATTGTAGCAGTATAATACGGTGGCATTGTAGCGGTATATTCTAGTGCCATTGTAGCGGTATAATACGGTGGCATTGTAGCGGTATATTCTAGTGCCATTGTAGCGGTATAATACAGTGCCATTGTAGTGGTATATTCTAGTGCCATTGTAGTGGTATAATACGGCGCCATTGTAGCAGGATAATACAGCGCCATTTTAGCTGTATAATAGAGCTGCATTGTAGTGGTATATTCCGGCACCATTGTAGCAGTATAATACGGTGCCATTGTAGCGGTATATTCTAGTGCCATTGTAGCGCTATAATACGGCGCCATTGTAGCTGTATAATACGGCGCCATTGTAGCGGTATATTCCAGTGCCATTGTAGCAGGATAATACAGCGCCATTTTAGCTGTATAATAGGGCTTCATTGTAGTGGTATATTCCGGCACCATTGTAGCAGTATAATAGGGCGCCATTGTAGCGGTAAAATACGGCGCTATAATACGGTGCCATTGTAGCGGTATATTCCAGTGCCATTGTAGCGGTGTAATACGGCGCCATCGTAGCGGTATATTCCAGTGCCATTGTATCGGTATAATACGACGCCATTGTAGCGGTATATTCCAGTGCCATTGTAGCGGTATAATACGGCGCCATTGTTGCGGTATATTCCAGTGCCATTGTAGCGGTATAATACAGCGCCATTGTAGCAGTATATTCCAGTGCCATTGTAGCGGTATAATACGGCGACATTGTAACTGTATATTCCGGCACCATTGTAGCGGTATAATACGGCGCCATTGTAGCTGTATATTTCGGCACCATTGTAGCGGTATAATACAGCGCCATTGTAGCGGTATATTCCGGTGCCATTGTAGCGATATAATACGGTGCCATTGTAGCGGCATAATACGGCACCATTGTAGCGGTATATTCCAGTGCCATTGTAGCAGTATATTCTGGTGCCATTGTAGCGGTATAATATGGCGCCATTGTTACAGCCTTAGTTTGCTGATTTCTGTTTTCTCACTTTAGCCCCAAGTCAGCCGCCGGGAAACATCACCTGGAACTCGTCCAACTCCAAGATCATCCTGAACTGGGACCAGGTGACGGCGCAGGAGGACGAGTCTGAGGTGAAGGGGTACAGGGTGAGTGTCGTGTCGAGCGCCATCTTCGTGGTGCCGCAGCGAATGTTCGGCGCATCACATGACCCTCTTGTCGCAGGTTTTCTATCGGTGGAACAGACAGGGAGGAGCCGCCCTGATCGAGACCAATCAGACGTCTGTGGAGCTGTCACTGCCGTACGATGAGGATTATATCATCGAGATCCGGCCAATCAGCGATGGAGGAGAAGGCAGCAGCAGCGAGCCCATCCGGATCCCCCGGATATCCAGTGAGTGGGCGGTGAGAACAGCAGCACAATAACACCTAGGACAAGTAACATACACCATTGGCGCCATCACCTGGTCCGATCGCTCCATTCCGGGTAGATTCCCTCAATATAATGTTTCCTAATCCACTAAAAACCCATTATTATATTCTCAGGTCTCTCCAGACCCCAAAGTATACTAAATGGAGGGAATGGGTTAAAAGAACACATTATATCACGGTCCTCTCTCTGCCAGCACCCGCCGCTGGTGATCCGTGCCGGTCTGCAGTGATTCCAGCGCTGACATCAATGACGTGTGGCGCCCCCTATGGGAGCCTCCGCGCCAACACCACCCCGGACAGGGGGACAGGCGATGTCATTATTATTGTAATCCCTTCTCGGCATCAAAAGGAAACGGCAAAATGTTTTGGGTTTTCACAAGATTCATTCCAATCAATTCTCCAAAATGTCAAATTAAACAGAATTCAAACTTTTTGGGAAATTCGTAACTTATTTGTTCAGATATGAAGGAGTCATCTCAGCTCACAAATGTCCATCTGTGTAATGGAAAGTTGGGACTTCTTTATTTCAGGATCTCTGCTTGCCGACAGTGAATGGGAGGATTCTTTTCTTCAATCAAAAACTGAAAACTCATCCTGACCTAATTGTTCTCACAGCTGAGGGTTTGTGACAGTGTATCTGGTCTAGACAATCCTCTGTAAGCTAAACACATTCGCCTCAGCACAGATGCACCCCATGATTGTTTGTTACAATGTATCGGTGTGGACTGTCCTCTCTGAGATTAACAAATCCGTACCAATCCCTCTCCGGTCCTGATAGTTTGTTAGAGTGTATCAGTCTGTTTTTTTCTGCTTATATCACAGAGGATTGTCCAGGCTGGATCCTACTGTAACAAACCCTTCGCTGTGAGAAGTAGGAGGTCTGTACATTTTTTCAGCCTCTGGATATAACACAAATTTATCCTCCATGTACTGCAAGTAGAGTATTAGAAATGAAACATAAGTTTTTAGAAACTTACAATAATTCATCTCAGTCTACTTAAAGGGGTCTTCATATACCAATGTTTGTTTAGAAGTGTTTCTAATATAATATTATCATATATTATGATTACACGGCCGGCTGACTGATGGCTCAGTAGCTAAGCCTCCTTCTCTGTAAATGAATCAGCCATTGAAATGAGCCAGCCCCCGACATAGGAAATGCTCTCCTATATATCGCACAAACCGGAGGTGAAGCTACTGATATCAGGAGATGGCGGCACCTGTAATTACACAAGTATTTGAGAAAATTATATCAATTTATATTATTACCACATCTAAAACATTTTTTTTGCCAAAAGTGGAATACCCCTTTAAATCTATCCATTTTCTTCTTCCTATGTGTTGAAAATTCCCTTCATGTATTTAAACATATAATTTCAGTGACCAGTTATCAACGTCCTGAGCAGATTTTCTCTGACCGTGTCCCCATGACAACACTTCCTGCCCAATAGGGATACTTTTATTTTATCATAATATCAAATAGACTAATATCAGTCAGATCTTCCATAGAGCTATAGAAATAAAAGCTGAATCCTGAATAGTTTCTATGAAGCTTAATGAACTTGTAAAATTAAAAAAACCTTATTAACCGTTAATAAATTATAGTGAACTTCATCTAAAGGTAAAACACAAAGTTCTGAGCTTTATGATAAGATTATAGTAACTTACTAAACTTATACTGACCTTATAGTGAATGTATAACCTAATAACATTTTAATAAGACTTTAGGGAAGTTATAACAAACTTAGAATAAAGTTATAAAACTTTTAGTGAACTACATGTAAACTTTTTAATGAACAGCAGTGATCCGACAAGAAGTGTTGTCATGAGGATTCAGACAAGATCTATGACGTCACCTGTTGATGAGAATTCTATATGTCACCCATTTGCCCCTTTGCTTCTTTCCAGATGCCTACGCGCAAGGATCGGGAGCTTCCACGTCAAACGCCTGCACCTTATCCGCCATCAGCACCTTAATGATCTCCCTCACGGCGCGCTCCAGCTTATGACCTTGAGCTTGTAAGACTCCCGGAGACTCCCATCTTGCTCTCGGACGTGCACCAGGAATATCCTCCACACACGATGGCTCCTTACGGAATATCCTGAGATTGCCCTCAGCTTCTGAGCTTCCTCCTCTCCCTGTGGGGAGGATTTTATGCACTGACGACATCTGAAATACGATGTTACCAAAGCAGTTTACATGCCGTATATGCATATTTTTTATTCTTAATATCTAGTGTTTTATAGAGTTTTTTAAGGTTAACATGATGTAGATATCTACGTTTTTTGCTGTAAAATGCTGCAGGTGTCCCATACAACTCTCTTCTCTCCTTCCTTAACGACCCAGGACTAGAATATTTTATACGCCGTCTCTTTATATTTCACATCTCCTGAACCTGCCCCATAGCGGAGGCGTCATGGCCGATGCTCGGTCCCAGATCAGACTCGGAGTGCTGCAGAAATATCATGGGGGTCCAAACTGGTCTGTAAAACGGTTTCTTCCCGGGAAAAAGTTACAAATGGGTAATTATAGCTGGATGTATAATAAACCTGGACCAGGAGTGGAGATGCCAAGGTGTCCGCCATGACGCAAGTTATGAGTTATATGAATTTTTTTTATTTTTCATCTAGATGGGATAGTGTGGAGAGACAGGGAGTGAAGATCTGGATGAACAGTGGTCATCATCTCTATAGACCATAGAGGGGGGGAGAAGATGCCCTTATCATGGTGGACAGGGATTGAGTGGTCCTCTAGACAATCTGGTTATGGATGGTGGGAAGTGTCCATGGTCTCCTACAAAAGGTGGGATCGATTATATTATGCATGGTCGGCATGGGTCCTGAACTTCTGAAGAAGGTGGATCTGATTTTTGGGTTATCCCAAACCAACCTGTAGAAGGTGGATCATTTTTGACTGTAGCTAGAGAGTAATCATTTAGATTATGGATGGTTGAAAGAGTTCCTGATCTTCTGCAGAAGGTGGATCATCCTTGGTAATGAGTAGATATTTGGATTATTGATGGTGGAGAGAGTTCCTGATCTTCTACAGGACGTGGATCATCCTTGGTAATGAGGAGATATTGATTATTGATGGTGGAGAGAGTTCCTGAACTTCTACAGAAGGTGGATCGTCCTTGGTAATGAGGAGATATTGATTATTGATGGTGGAGAGAGTTCCTGATCTTCTACAGAAGGTGGTTCATCCTTGGTAATGAGTAGATATTTGGGTTATTGATGGTGGAGAGAGTTCCTGATCTTCTACAGAAGGTGGTTCATCCTTGGTAATGAGTAGATATTTGGATTATTGATGGTGGAGAGAGTTCCCGATCTTCTACAGAAGGTGGATCATCCTTGGTAATGAGTAGACTTTGATTATTGATGGTGGAGAGCGTTCCTGATCTTCTACAGAAGGTGGATCATCCTTGGTAATGAGTAGATATTGATTATTGATGGTGGAGAGAGTTCCTGATCTTCTACAGAAGGTGGATCATCCTTGGTAATGAGTAGATATTTGGATTATTGATGGTGGAGAGAGTTCCTGATGGATCATCCTTGAATATCGATAATGAGTAGACATTTGGATTATGGATAGTGGGAAGAGTTTCCAGTTTCCTATAGAAAGTTGACAATGAGAAGATATTTGGATTACATGTAGTGTACCTCATCTCTTGCAGAAGGTGGATACTTTTTGGTTATGAATGATGAGTAAATATTTGAATTATAGGTAACAGCAAAGGTTCCCAGCCTCCTATCAGAGGTACGTGCTTCATAGTTATGGATAATGAATAGATATTTGGATTATGGATGGTGGGAAGAGTTTATGTTCTGCTATAGAAGATGGATGCTCTTTGATTGTAGTTATGAGTAGATCATCAGATTATGGATGGTTAGGAGACTGTGCGCTATTATATAGGGTCGGTCCTATTTAGTTAGGGATAATGACTCGGGGAAACCCGAGTAACGAGTATACTCGCTCATCACTAATAATGAGTAGATGTTTGGTTTAGGGATGGTGGAAAGAGTTGTTTCTGTAGAAGATGGATCTCCTCTGGTAGTGGATAATATGTAGATATTTGGACTTCTGATGACAGGAAAGTGTTTCTGGACTTCTATGAAAGGTTGATCACCCCCCTGCAGTTTTTTAGTCTCCTATGGAAGGTGGATCCTTTTTGGTTATGGATAGTTTTTAAATCTCACTATATAAATGCTTGAAAGAGTTCCTAATCTATAGAATTCGGGTCCTTTTTGATTATGGATAACGAGTAAATAATCTCATTATGGATGGTGTGGAGAGCTCCAGTCTCCTATAGAAGGTGGATCTTCTTCAGTTACATTTAATGGGTAGACAATTGGGTTATGGATGGTGGGAAGAGCACTTGATCTCCAATAGAAGTTGGATCTATTTTGGTTATGGAAAACAACTAATCAGATTATGGATGGTGTGAACAGCTCCCGGTCTCCTGTAGATGGTGAATCTCCTTTGTTATGGGTAATGAATAGATATTCAGATGGATGGAAGCTCTCACTTTTCTGCTTTGATCGTGAGTAATGAGAAGATGTTTGGATTATGGTGGTAAGAAGAGCTCCAGGTCCCTTTTGGAAAGTGGAGCTTCTTTGGTTATGAGTATTCATTGGACATTCTGCTTGGATATGAACAATGATTAGATGTTAAGATTATGGATGGTAAGAGCAGCTCACAAACTCATATAAAAGGAGAATTCTCTTTATTCTTGGATAATTAATAGATTTTAAGATTATGGGTGGTGGTAAGAGTTCTCAATTGCTTGGAAAGAGGAAATGGGTCACCGTATTTCATGCACAGAAAGGAGACATCTTGATATTGACTGGTGGGAACAGCTGCTGATCCTATATAGAAAGAGAAGCTGGGTCCCCGGCTATAGTCCATGAGTAGATGTCCCAATGACGGATCATCGTCCATGGAGGATATATTGTCTTTGGATATGGGCTGTAAGAACATTAATGATGGCTTGTAGCAGGCATTATGGATCCCATGTAGGTGATGGCCACTGTTCGTATCTAGTAAGTCATCAGATCTTTAAGTTATGGATGGTGGGGAGAGTTACTGATCCCACAGAGAAGGTAGACTATATTCTATGATAGGCAATAAGTAGTAATCATCATGGGAAGAGTGCCTGATCTCTTGTAGAAGGTCAGTCCTCATATCAGTGGGGGGAAGAGATCCTAACACTCTACAGAATGGGGAACCCCAATCTCTGAGCAGATCTTCTCCATCGTGGATGCTGGTTGGGTTCCTGATCGCTGCTGCTCAGTGTATATGGAGGAGGTGCACAGAAGCTGTAATCCTCCACGGATGCTAAGCAGATATTCGAGGTCCTGACGACGCTTGGGCCACTTGTGGACATTCCGATATTTTATGACCTTATATTAGAGCTTGTAGCTTTCTTGGGCAAAGGATAAAGAAGCAAAGATCCTGAGCTTCAGAAAGTCTGGGAACCAGGATTTATCTCACCGTAGCGTTCGAGAAGTTTGACAAGGTCTTCTTCATAAGCATCGGTTATCTGCAGTCCGGACCGGCCACCCGAACCATATACAATTCCATAACTGTCAGCTACTTCCAGCACCGCACTGTATGTTGGGTTTGGACTAACCAATATGACACCACTTATGTGACCTGCCTACAAAGAGACACTGGAGAGCGAAGCCTCCAATATGTTTATATACCTTAAGTTATGAATGTTCTTAATTATCCAAGTGGAAAAAATAATCTATAAATATATATATATATATTGCAGAGAGTGTATAAAGCTTCTTCCAGGGGCTCCGCTGTATGATATACCTAGAACGTTCTCATAGGATACCTAGACCTAATACAAAAATGACTGTACCTAGATCTTTTTTTTAGGAACCATGTGCAGAGGGTGAACGTGTAGTGAGGAGCGTGCCTGGCCAGCCCATCCACCATTTCATATCATCAACGTAACGAACACTGAAAACTCAGGGGCTTTTGTTATGAGCATAAGAAGTGCCGGGAACGCACGGAGCCGCGGAGATTCCCGCTGACACGATTATCATTGTATCGCCCGTTATAATCTAGATCTAGGTGCACGGTGATAAGGGACAGAGATTAGGAGTAAATTTGCTTTTTTTTTGCCTTTTTAACGATGGGTTAGGTCGCAGACAAGTGTCTTAGTTGTGGTTTTCTAAGCTCGATCCTTTGACTTCAAGAAGAAGATCCAGGATGTTTAGCGAGAACTGAACATATCTTGGGGATCGGTTCCTCATAAGAATCGTCCTACAAGACCACCAGGACCAGGACGGTACGTTGAGGAGCAGCTGGATTAACGGAAGGTTAAAGTCAATGCGTGACAAACATCAATGGGAGACGCTTGTGCAAAGTGGTATAGATGGAAAAAAAAAAGTTTGTTTTTTTCTGTATTTCATTTTTTGAATTGCACTTAAAGAAATGTCTGACCAATCAGATTGCTACGTCCGCACGGTCTACGGATTGTCAAACGTAAACTTAGAAGAATGACTCGGAAGCGGCAAATATCGTCCAAGATCCATGAACAGTAATGCACTTTTTTCTCTTTTTAGTCATTTATTACATCCTTTTATGTTCCATAGTTAGAAATTAATAAATTAGTTGGTTGCCTTCACAGAACAGTAGCTGGGGTGTCCACAAGCAAAGACCCCAGTAATTACAGTGTGCCCCTTACCTACAGCAGTGGAGGTGGGCACATATTTAATAGGTGTGGACAGGTTCATACAGGAGGTGAATGTGAAGGGGAATTTGTGGCACCTGGCTCCATCATGGATACAGTTGCATTGACCCCACTTGTAAGCAGACACTACGTCTCGCCCCCTTCCTAATATTCTTGTTACTTTTCTTCTTTTCTGGTTGGGTGCTCTACCCACTTTTCTTCCACCCCATCCCCCATCTCTCCGGGGTCCTGTAGCACCTGAACGCACCCCGCTCTCTTGGAGCATATATCACCACAGGCTGTTGTATATTCCCTCCTTGCAATAGGACTTTGTTTCACGTAGTTTGTAACTTTGATTCAGCGGCTTAAGAGAGGAATCTTCAGAGCAGAGATTTCCTCTGACTGTCTCCTGTCCGCTCGGAGGGACACAGCGAGAGGCGAATACTGAATGTGCGTTAGCGCTGACATTACATTACTGTTTTATAAGGAATGGAGGGATTTTGTTGCACATTCTGGACGCTGAACTGTAGCACAGAGGAGATACAGGGTTACAAAAAACCCTATGGGAAAGGTGAGGGGTCATGAAAAAAGAACTATTAAGATATAAAGCACATACTAATTAAAGGCACTTTATTTTTTTACCTCTGATCTCAAGCTCTGGAGATTCATCTTCTGACACAATTTTGCTTTCTTTTCTGTGATTCTGTTTACAAATATCCAGTATGCAACTTTTTTCTTAAGGTATCTGTACAGGACCATGTCTGCCATGCGGTAAATTAAAATTCTGTTCCTAAGATCTGTGTCACACAAAGTGATTGGTGATTTATTTCTCGCCTGACGGCACAGACCAAAAGATCACTGAGTGGTGGTTACATCTCCACATAATGGGACCACAATTCCTGAACACCGTGGTAAAATTTAAAAGGTTAGAGAAGGTAATATTTGTCTAAATATGTCCACAAATCTATGTAATATATCTATAAAGCCTCAGCTCTAATTTTACTTTAGAAAGCTCCAAATCCCCCCATAATAAAAGCAAGTCTTTCTGCACCTGCATAGGGAGATACATGGCAAGATCCTGTCTGCAGCCACCACTAGGGGGAGCTCCCTGTATACAGAGATACATGGCAAGATCCTGTCTGCAGCCACCACTAGGGGGAGCTCCCTGTATACAGAGATACATGGCAAGATCCTGTCTGCAGCCACCACTAGGGGGAGCTCCCTGTATACAGATACATGATAAGATCCTGTCTGCAGCCACCACTAGGGGGAGCTCCCTGTATACAGAGATACATGATAAGATCCTGTCTGCAGCCACCACTAGGGGGAGCTCCCTGTATACAGAGATACATGATAAGATCCTGTCTGCAGTCACCACTAGGGGGAGCTCCCTGTATACAGAGATACATGATAAGATCCTGTCTGCAGCCACCACTAGGGGGAGCTCCCTGTATACAGAGATACATGATAAGATCCTGTCTGTAGTCACCACTAGGGGGAGCTCCCTGTATGCAGTGATACATGATAAGATCCTGTCTGCAGCCACCACTAGGGGGAGCTCCCTGTATACAGAGATACATGATAAGATCCTGTCTGTAGTCACCACTAGGGGGAGCTCCCTGTATGCAGTGATACATGATAAGATCCTGTCTGTAGTCACCACTAGGGGGAGCTCCCTGTATACAGAGATACATGATAAGATCCTGTCTGCAGCCACCACTAGGGGGAGCTCCCTATACACAGAGATACATGATAAGATCCTGTCTGCAGTCACCACTAGGGGGAGCTCCCTGTATACAGAGATACATGATAAGATCCTGTCTGCAGTCACCACTAGGGGGAGCTCCCTGTATACAGAGATACATAAGATCCTGTCTGCAGTCACCACTAGGGGGAGTTCCCTGTATACAGAGATACATGATAAGATCCTGTCTGCAGTCACCACTAGGGGGTGCTCCCTGTATGCAGTGATACATGATAAGATCTTGTCTGCAGTCACCACTAGGGGGAGCTCTCTGTATACAGAGATACATGATAAGATCCTGTCTGCAGCCACCACTAGGGGGGAGATCCCTGTATACAGAGATGCATGATAAGATCCTGTCTGCAGCCACCACTAGGGGGAGCTCCCTGTATACAGAGATACATGATAAGATCCTGTCTGCAGCCACCACTAGGGGGAGCTCCCCGTATACAGAGATACATGATAAGATCCTGTCTGCAGTCACCACTAGGGGGAGCTCCCTGTATACAGAGATGCATGATAAGATCCTGTCTGCAGCCACCACTAGGGGGGAGATCCCTGTATACAGAGATGCATGATAAGATCCTGTCTGCAGCCACCACTAGGGGGAGCTCCCTGTATACAGAGATACATGATAAGATCCTGTCTGCAGCCACCACTAGGGGGAGCTCCCCGTATACAGAGATACATGATAAGATCCTGTCTGCAGTCACCACTAGGGGGAGCTCCCTGTATACAGAGATACATGATAAGATCCTGTCTGCAGCCACCACTAGGGGGAGCTCCCTGTATACAGAGATACATGATAAGATCCTGTCTGTAGTCACCACTAGGGGGAGCTCCCTGTATGCAGTGATACATGATAAGATCCTGTCTGTAGTCACCACTAGGGGGAGCTCCCTGTATACAGAGATACATGATAAGATCCTGTCTGCAGCCACCACTAGGGGGAGCTCCCTATACACAGAGATACATGATAAGATCCTGTCTGCAGTCACCACTAGGGGGAGCTCCCTGTATACAGAGATACATGATAAGATCCTGTCTGCAGTCACCACTAGGGGGAGCTCCCTGTATACAGAGATACATAAGATCCTGTCTGCAGTCACCACTAGGGGGAGTT
>NC_135239.1:212539756-212542256 GCF_051348905.1 Ranitomeya variabilis | reverse complement strand
TCAAGTCATGTGTGCCTTGGAACTGTGATTTGTTGTGCTTGGACTGAACTATATTGCAAAGACTGTGCTGTGCCGTTTGCCGCCAAAAGTTCCCGCCAAAAACCGCCGCCATTGCTACACCAAGGAAGAAGGGGGGCGTGCCATGGGAGGGGACTACCAAAGTGGCGCCAGAAGCGGCGACCGCCCCCTGCACCTCTTGCTGCAAAGCGAAGACCTGCCCCAAAGCAGAGGACGACCCCTTGATTTGCAACGGCGGGAAGCGGGTGACGGAGAAGCTCGACCTCGGAGAAATGGCGGAGTCAGGTGCATGCACTGCCACCGACTATCAGGCAGCGATGACGAACAGCAAGTGCCTGAACAAGGAGGGAGCGATCCCGGCTTGCCCTCCTCCACCAGAGGCGGACCTACGTCCACTGCAGCAGAAGGATCTGAATTCCTTGGAACCGGCCGCGGAGCTGAACCTACCCATCCCGTCCTCGGAGCTAGTGGAGGAGGAACCATGGTGGGCGGAGCCGCACCCGGGGACCGCGTTGGAGGAGCCGCGGTCCGGACTGCAGCTGACTCCAGCGTCCTCGTTGAGGGACCGGGTCGACATCGGTGGAATCATAACAGGCGCAGGTATGGAAGACGCCCCTGCTCCCCCGCTCGATCCCGCTCCCGCAACCGGCCCTCACCCCAGTAAAAGCCATCTCCGCTCGGCAGAGCTAATGGTGTTACCTCCTGATGCAATGGGGAAGCTGGTACCGCCGCTGCCGACCAGGATGGGAGAACCCATAGACGTGGGGCCAGATGGGGTGATCCTCCAGTGGGACACCCCCCGGGTTGGGCCAGATGGAGTTCGGGAAGAAGGATTCACTCTTGCTGTGCTAACTTGGGAACAATACAAACAATGCTTGATCCTACATTGGAAGAGGCAAAAAGAGGCAGAACCGACTTACCCACCGAGGGTACCACCATCGCCTAATATGGTAAAGCGGGGCACGGTATTGACCTTCCACCCGAAGAGGGGATGGGGCTCCATACAGGAACCGGGGCTACCAACTGACGTTTTTGTTGCCAGTTGCAACGTGAAGACTCCTTGCTGCGGCCGAAGTGGTGACCCATTACAAAAGGGGGATCAGGTGACTTACACCCGTCATCGGAATGCATGCGGATGGTATGCCCGGAATGTGCGCCGCTGTGGGCCTGGGAGAGTGTCATCTGTTATTCCAACCATGATGGAACCAGGCGTGACGGATCTTACCAATATTGCCGCCGTACGTCTCATTGCAGCGACTGAGCTGGCAGCTAAAGTCCGCCTTCAGGTTCAGACCTCAGGAGGTCTGACTGCCCCGGGGAAATCCGCCAGTGACACTGGTGCGGCATCAGCTGCTGGCCAAGGATCGAAACCTGCACAGTCGGAAGGTGTCCACTTTCGGCTGATGTCTTGTGATTTGATATAAGAATAAACCTCGAAACCATGAAAATGTAAATAGTTCTTAACTGTTTGTTTCCTGAATTTTGCTGAACCCGTTCAGGGTTAACTCTTAAGGGGATCCTTCTGTGGACCCGGGATCCCTATTGTATTGTTTTCGTTGGATTTTTCCAAGTTTTTGCACAAAGTTTCTAGAACTGCTGAAATCATGAACAGTGCATGATCCGAACTTCTTGTATATAGTTTGCACCTTATTAAAGGCGCTCCCTACTGGTTTTACTTAAAGAAGGACTCTTTGTGAAGATACCACACTGGAACCTTTGCTGAGTATGGACTGGTAGCTTGAGAAGATACGCTACCTCATAGAGACTTGGTCCCCTCTTAAAGGGGATGTTCATTTGTTGCGCTTCGACCGTGATATTGCTTTAAGATTGGAAGCAATAATGTCTTGACCAAAGAAAATGATGATAACGTTTACATGAGAAAGTTATATGTATTTAATTGGTTAATTGTGAAGAAATACTGATGATGTTCTCTGAGGAGAAAAAGGTGAAAGATAGAAGAAGGATGCAGTGGGCCCGTAGGGATAGACGTGGTGTCCAGCATGCATGATAGAAAGATAATGAGAAGGCTTAATGTTCAATAGAAAATGTTTTTGATAATGCTGATAGATAGTTAGGATAGAAGGTAAACCCTGAGTCCTCATAGGAGTCATGTAGAGATGGCTCAGTGCTCTTAAACTGAAAGTAATGTTATGTTCTATACTGTGTATAGTAGTAGAAAAGGCAGTAGGCCCTGGCTGAACGGGGTGGTCCTGTAACCGAAAGGAGAGGCAGAAGGTCTGGTGCCGATAGGACAGGCGGTCCTGCAGATTTAAAGGAGAATTAAAAAGTTAAATTACCTTATAATGTGATTATAGGAAGGTCTTTAGTGGATTCAGAGTGTATGTCCTTAAAGGCAATGTTAAATTATTGTTCAACAATTTTGCACTTAGTAGAATACCCGGTTGGGTAACAGGAGTTATTTATAGCCTGTAATTTATAAGGTTAACCATGTTTGTAACGTTCAAGTGTCCTCACCTCCCAT
>NC_135239.1:212514756-212534756 GCF_051348905.1 Ranitomeya variabilis | reverse complement strand
GGCTGGAGATGTGAGCTGTCACATGGCTGGAGCTAGGAGCTGTCACCTGGCCGGAGTTGGGAGCTGGCCTGAGCGGTCGGGTGGCCGGAGCTGTCATATTGTGAGGCTGATGGCCAGCAATGATTAGTCGTGCTTCACATGTTGCGTTTCCTCTGCTCCCGGCCAGGCTCGTCCTTCCGCGGTGCCCCCCATTCCCTATGGCCAGACCCCCCACCCCTTCCCACTGAGGCTCTCTGGTGGGCTTCCTCCTGATGGTTGGCAGGTAAAGCTCCTGCTCAGATTTAACGCGGTTTCCTCGCTCTGGCTCCGTGGATTTGGACGTGTATTGTGGATTCTGCACATGTGGGGGCAGACTAGTCTGCAGTGATGACTAGTTGGTGAGCCCCCTCCACAGAGCTGACAGCCCCCCAGTCCCTGCTCGTCCAGCAGATCCTCCTCCTCCTCGGCTCATCACTGACCATTGCTCATCAGTGTCGCGGCTGTCAGTGGGTGTGGGGGGTTGTATAGAGGAATGTTTCGGTGTCCACGGGCTTGATATTAACCCCTTCCTTCCTTCTATGGACTGATGGGGTGGAATCCGCCTCCTTTGAGATTTTTTGGAATGAAAGTATCAATGGCGACACTTAATGGTTGCAGATATCGATTTCCTGACTATTTCTCAGACTCCTCTGTGGATAAGCCACTTGTAGCGGCCGGACTGGACGGCGGAGGCCCCGGCATAAGACGCAGCTCTTGGTCTGTGCACGTTCCCACACGAGCTGCTGCTGCCGATCGCGTCCTCCGGCCGGGTGGGGGGGATTGCCGCAGCCTGTTGTGCCTCTGTCCGTGGTGCTGGAGTCCGGCAGCTGCTCCGTGCAGCATCACAGCCCCCTGATCTGCCCAGAATGGGGGCACTGGTGGGCAGGAGGACACGGTGTGGAGTGCGGGGCCCTGATCATGTTACAGTCATCAAGTGATTTACTAATCCAAGTCCTTCAGTACAATCCGATCTCCTGCCTCCTCCTGTGCAGATCTCCACCTTCTACATCATGAAGTGCTGTTCTGCAGCTGAACGCACGGTGTGGAGCCCGAGCCTCAGAGATGCGACCATTGTCGGCTGCACCCTGCACACACCCTGCGTTACCGCACACCCTGCACGCACCCTGCGTTACCGCACACCCTGCACGCTCCGTGTGCACACACCCTGCGTTACCGCTCGCTCCTTGTGCACACAGCCCTCCCCACCCTGATACATGTCATCACACATGCAGATGGCTCATCAGTGGAGGGTGCATGGAGTCTGCCCTGGGATTCCTCAGCCCCCGTCCTCAGCTTAGTGCTGCACTGAATTCTCCTTGTATATTGGATATACAGACACCTTCCCCCTGATCGAAGTGTTTATTAGAGACATAAACCTGGTTATTTCTGCAGTGAGTTCGCAGACACCATCATTAATTACAGATGTGCTGTAGATTTCTCTGAGTGCAGCTTCTCTATCAGGACGGTGCGTTCTGGATAAGACAACATTATGGCTGCACTAAACATTGCAGATGGCGGCTCTCACGACACATCCCATGCCCCCCAATTCTGGACAATGTCCCCCTCTTACAGCATTAATGGCCAGTGTGTAGGGCCCCCAGGATTGTTCACGGATCAGTACGGAATCCTCCGTCCCTTTTATACTGGATTATGGCTGAACAGAAGGCCTGGGGATATATATATATATATATATATATATATATATATATATATATATATATATATATATATATATATATACTGTGGATACATAGTGGCCCCATGAGCAAGGATTCTCCTGTCCACGGGCCGGTATGAAGGGCCAGAAAGGTGGGGGCAACTACTGAGACATGTAAGGGTGGTCTTCTCCCATATAGAGCAGGTGGGCCACCTGTAGCTTCAGTTATTGATCTGCAGCATCGGTATGCCATGTTGAGCGTTGTAGTCTTCTCAGCTGCTCTTCCCTCCTTTATTCTCTCTTCCCCCTCCCTCCCCTTATCATCCATCCTTTCCTCTCACGTCTTCGCTCCCTTCCCTTCTCTTCTACCTTTAGAAGCCATCAGTGGTCATTAGCCGGCCCTGATCCATTCATTGCCTCTCCTCCCCCTCCATCCCAGCCTCTCCTCCACCCCATTTTCCCGTCTTCAGTACTATCTCGCAGCCGGTAAACCTTACGCCATTAATCACTTCACACTGAGTTTCAAACAATAAGAGGTCTCCCTGTGGTCTGAAGACCAGAGAAAATACTGTTAATTTTTCCCCGCCCACCGGCTGCTGATCCATTACTGCCTCTCACTTATTGATAAATCGCTGCCGTCCTTCATATTCACTTCCAGCTTTTCTGAGTTTAACTCCTTCCAGAATCCGCAGCTTCCACAGAGACCGTGTCACCGTACAACAGTGACCATGTAACTGTGTATCACTTAGTTACATGTTATACAATTTTAACTCTTTAATGCCTGTTACCTGACAGTGAAGCTGTGTATTGTCCGGCTGACCACACTCGCCTATACATAATGTTGCTTTATTACACTGTGATCCTCAGCTGCCGCCAGGGCACAAAGGCTACATAAGAATATATTCCTGGTGTAATGGCTACGTGGTAGGTTGGGGGCCTCTTAGATTATGGATTTCTATCTCTTCACGTAAGACAGAGGACAAATGTTGTTTTTATTTAAAGTCTTCTACTCTTATGTAGAGTGAATTTTTCACATGACATGTGGGTAATGCATCGATCTACCAAAGGTTAAAAAAGACGACAAAAAAGTCCATCATATTAAACCTACGATCCCACAGAGATGATCCAGAGAAACAAAACCCCTGAAAAGGCAAAAAGGAGGAACTTTAATGTCTTACAGGAGTAAAATACATGGTTCCTCTCCCAAAGGGAATCTGTCAATAGGATCCACCCTCCTAAACCGTCTATATGGGCATGCATGTCACAGAAAGCTTTAGAAGGTGACACCTTGATATCTGCGATCTGATGTCTTATTCCAAAGAAATCCACATTTTTCTCAAAATACAGTACACTGCTCAAAAAATAAAGGGAACACTAAAATCCCACATCCTAGATATCTCTGAATGAAATATTCCAGTTGCAAATTTTTAGTCATTACATAGTGGAATGTGTTCAGAACAATAAAACATAACAATTATCAATGTAAATCAAAATGAATATCCCATGAAGGTCTGGATCTGGAATGATACTCAAAATCAAAGTGGAAAATGAACTTACAGGCTGATCCAACTTCAGTGGAAATGCCTCATGACAAGGAAATGATGCTCAGTATTGTGTGTGGCATCCACGTTCCTGTATGATCTCCCTACAACGCCTGGGCATGCTCCTGATGAGGCGATGGATGGTCTCCTGAGGGATCTCCTCCCAGACCTGGACTGAAGCATCCGCCAACTCCTGGACAGTCTGTGGTGCAACGTGACGTTGGTGGATGGTGTGAGACATGATGTCCCAGATGTGCTCAGTCAGATTCAGTTCTAGGGAATGGACAGGCCAGTCCATAGCTTCAATGCCTTCATCTTGCAGGAACTGCTGACACACTCCAGCCACATGAGGTCTGGCATTGTCCTGCATTAGGAGGAACCCAGGGCCAACCGCACCAGCATATGGTCTCACAAGGGGTCTGAGGATCTCATCTCGGTACCTAATGGCAGTCAGGCTACCTCTGGCGAGCACATGGAGGGCTGTGCGGCCCTCCAAAGAAATGCCACCCCACACCATTACTGACCCACTGCCATACCGGTCATGCTGAAGGAAGTTGCAGGCAGCAGATCGCTCTCCACGGAGTCTCCAGACTCTGTCACGTCTATCACATGTGCTCAGTGTGAACCTGCTTTCATCTGTGAAGAGCACAGGGCGCCAGTGGTGAATTTGCCAATCCTGGTGTTCTGTGGCAAATGCCAAGTATCCTACACGGTGTTGGGCTGTGAGCACAACCCCCATCTGTGGACGTCGGGCACTCAGACCATCCTCATGGAGTCTGTTTTTAACCGGTTGTGCAGACACATGCACATTTGTGGCCTGCTGGAGGTCATTTTGCAGGGCTCTGGCAGTGCTCCTCCTGTTTCTCCTTGCACAGAGGCTGAGGTAGTTGTCCTGCTGCTGGGTTGTTGCCCTCCTTCGGCCCCCTCCACGTCTCTTTGTGTACGGGCCTGTCTCCTGGTAGCGCCTCCAGCCTCTGGACACTACGCTGACAGGCACAGCAAACCTTGCCACAGCTCGCATTGATGTGCCATCCTGGATGAGCTGCACTAGCTGAGCCACTTGTGTGGGTTGTTGACTCCGTCTCCTGCTACCATGATTGTGAAAGCACAACCAACATTCAAAAGTGACCAAAACATCAGCCAGAAAGCATTGGTACTGAGATGTGGTCTGTGGTCCCCACCTGCAGAACCGCTCCTTTATTGAGAGTGTCTTGATAATTGCCAATAATTTCCATCTGTTGTCTATTCCATTTGCACAACAGCATGTGAAATTGATTGTCAAACAGTGTTGCTTCCTAAGTGGACAGTTTGATTTCACAGAAGTTTGATTTACTTTGAGTTATATACTGTTGTTTAAGTGCTCCCTTTATTTTTGATTGAGCAGTGTATAAATGAGCTATTAAGATCTATGGGCCGGACATAGATCTCCCTGAGAATCTGTTTCCAGATCTTATTCTGAATGACAGTGGGACACCACGTGTTGGTGGCTTTGCCAGATATTGCCACACAGCTGCATTGAGATGAATGTGACTGAGCAGTAATACCACACACAAGCTGTGGACAAGTGTGGAGCTGTTTTCGCAGGAAGCCGTGATGTTTTTCTAATTCAGTAATTTCCCTTTAGTGATTTTACACATAATTACTTGTAAAAGATGTTATGGAAATAACAGGCAGCCATGAGCTGCTACAATGTAGAAAGTAATAAGATACAATAAAGATACAATGTTTGTAAATAGTTGCATCATTGTCCTGCAGTTCCTCTGCCTCTGCTGCACAATGCACTATATGGCCTGAAACTAATTTTACAAAGAAAAGGGGGTCAAGGCGAGCAAAGCTGGGGGTGATGGGGTGGGTTGTAGTATCTGGGCCTCAGTTATTATATCGCTATCCCCTTTTCAGCACAGTCTGTATTCTGGATCAATAACTTGCATTTCCAGGATAATACTCGCTCCATGCCACTAATTACTGTAAACCTGGCAGTTGGCAATTTGCACCATTCAATTGCTGCTGTTGCTACGGAAGTCATGAAATACCCCTGAGAGGACGGACTGTCAGTGCTGGAGATGACACCATTGTTTCTAGGCCCTGATGGAAGAAAATGAATTCACAACTGGACGTTCAGAGGAACCAGAAACTAATAATGAACTGCAAATTGATGCCGACCAGGAGTCAGATTATTGAGTGACAGCGGAGGGGACATACAATGTCTCCACTATGGAAACGCTCACATAAGATTTGCAAATATTTAATGATTACTACATTCACCCAAAGCAGAGCCTGCACTTTTCAGTTAATACATATATAAAATTGCTCCCTGTAATCAGTCATTTCAGGCAAGAAAAAGCCTGTAGAAAGAATGAATGCAGTCTATTGTTTTCTGCTATCAGCCTTTTCATGCAAGAAAGAGGCCGAGTGTAGAAAGGGGGAAATCTATTGTTCTCAGTTATCAGCCATTGCAGGCCAGAAAGAAGCTGACTGTAGAAAGGGTGAAAACAATCCGATGGCCAGACGGATGGATGCGATCTAGTGTTTCTTATGCTCTGTAATCTTGCAGTTATATAATCTGTCATGAATGTGCTGCTTCATTGCCATAGGTACAACACGATGCAAAATCACTGGAGACAGTGAATCCATAGCCTGCAAACATGTATAAGAAATAAAAACCCTCCCCCAGAAAAAAAAGAACGATAACTGTTGCCTTTAAGTAGATGGCGCTGGTACCCTGGGGTTGGAGGCAGTAAGAGGAGGCAAACAATGCAAGTAATAGAGGAGGCAGCAAGAGGAGGCAAACTGTGCAAGTAATAGTGGAGGCAGCAAGAGGAGGCAAACAGTGCAAGTAGATAGCAGAGGCAGCAAATAGACATACTAAAGGGAAGCTGCAAGCTCAGAAAGCTAGTGGAGGCAACAAAAAGAGGGAGGTGGAGGCAGTAAGAGGAAAGGTGGTGGATGCAGCAAAATGATGCAAGCAGTGCAAGTACTGTATACAGTGGAGGCAGCTAGGGAGGCAATGGCTCAATTATATGGTGTAGGCTTTAATAAGGGGCAGAAATTGCAGACAGAAGACATCAAGCGAGTAAAGCCGATGGAGAGACAGCTAGAGATGGCAAAATGGAGGATAACAGTGCGAGGCGGCAAGAGTAAAAAGTGCAGAATGCAAGAGGAAACAGAGGACTAAGAGGAGTCAACAAGTGAAGGCAGCAGGAGGAACAAGGAAAAGAAGAATTGAGAGCTTTGTGACCCTGAGAGAGCTTTTCTAAAAAAAAAAAATAAAAAAAAAGGGTGATGTCATACAGTTTGATGATAATTCATTTGTTACCTAGGTTGAAAAAATAGACACGGTCCATCAAGTACAACTTCTCTCCACCAATTATACATTTGGTTGCTATTGGTGACGCTGATACATTATAATTGCCCCATTTCCCATTTCATATTTAACAATAGGAATGAATGTCGGTTGGATACTTCAGTAACATTTTTGAAAACAGTTTTTCGGCAATTAGTTGTAATGCATGGAGAACCATGCAGCAAGTCTACAGTTTCTGTACAGCGCCATTGTCACAATTCCTCCGGTCAGTGTGTATTGGACGCGGTAACTGACAGCCGAGTAGGATAATCTGCTGCAGGGGTGTGATGAGTGATCAGACGTCCAATCTGAGTGTGGGAGGTGCTGAACTTCTTCCAGGTGTTCACTGTTCCAGGTGATTGCTCAGCTAAGTAGCTGGGTAATCAGTCCCAGCGCTCTGACAGACTTGGCATCTGCTCAGTGGTTTGTCTTGCACTTCTGTGCTTTGTGTATTGATATATTGGTGCCTGACCTTGCACCTCATTCTGACCATCCGTTTGCCTAGCCCCTTTGTTCTTATCCCCTATGTTCCTGGTAGTCTGACCTCGGACTGTGACCTTACTTCGCCTTTTGTCTTTCCCCTTTAGATTACACTCTTAGTATCTAACCCTGGAACGTTTGACTACCCTGTCTCACGGCCTGTCCGTGAGTAGTGACTAAGCGTCACAGACACCACAGGAGAAGTAAAGTATTACACAGTCCACATTGAACCAGTGGGAGCCTCTGTGTCGTCTGTACTTGTTGGGTCGCCCGGACTCTTTATAAGCACTCTGCTCTTCCTGACATCCCATTATACATGTTTCTTTCCTCCAGTGATCTCTGAGACCAATAGATCCTTACGTGTCTGATTGTTTTAAGGCATCATGCCAAGAAACATATTATCAAATCATTTATAAAGCCAGCGACATCCACTCATTAAATCTTTAATGGTCAATTGAAAATGTCACAGCTAATTAAAGGGATCGTCATTAAATAATAAGACACTTTCAGCCATTTCGTGCTAATTGCCATTAACATCGGCCTCATTGGCCCCGGATATTGTTTTCGTGGCTGCGAGATGTTGATTGCACAATCTCATTGTGGGGCTTCAGGGGGTCACGTCCATTTATTTGTGTTGATGAATCAATGACAAGTCTTATCATTCATCCTGGTGATTGGTCTGCAGTCGAGTCTAGAAGAGATGAAACCAAAAAATCCATCAAATGTAACTGATTGTATCCTTCTATATCCTCAGAAATAAGGAAAGGGGCATTACAACAGGACAAACAGGTACAGGTGTGATGGTCGGGACCCCCGCTGTGGGACCTTCACTCTATTATACATTACACTGGCACTAGAAGTAACAAGTATTAATCAACAGCTTCAGAGCTGCACTCACGTCTAATGCCTTACCTCCTCCCAGCAAATCTCTGACCTGTCACTGACACCTCGGATTCATAGACGAGATCGAACCACGGGGCTGTTTATGACTCCGCACCATGATCTCCTGTATATGCTTATATATGTACAGCCGGTATAACCTGGGCATCTCCTGTATATAATTATATATGTACAGCCGGTATAACCTGGGGCATCTCCTGTATATAATATATATATATACAGCTGGTATAACCTGGGCATCTCCTGTATATAGTTATATATGTACAGCTGGTATAACCTGGGCATCTCCTGTATATAGTTATATATGTACAGCTGGTATAACCTGGGCATCTCCTGTATATAGTTATATGGTGCAAGCAATTGCCTTCATAAGTCACATACTTCATCAAATCCATTATCATCACATAGAAAGAACATGGTACCACAACAAACCTACCAAGAGAGGGCGCTCACCAAAACTCTCAGCCCGGGCAAGGAGGACATTAATCAGAGAGGCAGCACAGGGACCAAAGGTGACCCTGAAGGAGCTACAGAGACTGGAGCATCTGTCCATAGAACTACAATAACCCGTACACTCCATAGAGGTATAACCTGGGTACAATCCATTGACAATGAGCTGATATTCCACTGCTGAATGACGCTTCAGTCTATAAGTGACTGGTCGCTGGTGTGAGGCGGCCGCTCTGGTCGCTGGTGAGAGGCGGCCGTTCTGGTTGCTGGTGAGAGGCGGCCGCTCTGGTCGCTGGTGAGAGGCGGCCGCTCTGGTCGCTGGTGAGAGGCGGCCGTTCTGGTCGCTGGTGAGAGGCGGCCGCTCTGGTCGCTGGTGAGAGGCGGCCGTTCTGGTCGCTGGTGAGAGGCGGCCGTTCTGGTCGCTGGTGAGAGGCGGCCGTTCTGGTCGCTGGTGAGAGGCGGCCGTTCTGGTCGCTGGTGAGAGGCGGCCGTTCTGGTCGCTGGTGAGAGGCGGCCGCTCTGGTCGCTGGTGAGAGGCGGCCGCTCTGGTCGCTGGTGAGAGGCGGCCGCTCTGGTCGCTGGTGAGAGGCGGCCGCTCTGGTCGCTGGTGAGAGGCGGCCGTTCTGGTCGCTGGTGAGAGGCGGCCGCTCTGGTCGCTGGTGAGAGGCGGCCGCTCTGGTCGCTGGTGAGAGGCGGCCGCTCTGGTCGCTGGTGAGAGGCGGCCGCTCTGGTCGCTGGTGAGAGGCGGCCGCTCTGGTCGCTGGTGAGAGGCGGCCGCTCTGGTCGCTTTGCAGGGAGCCATTGTGTGTACTGTGAGCAGAGAATTTCATCTATAATCTCCAGTCCAGGAAAGTGGATTAAAAATGACATATACATGACAAAAGGAGCAATCATGCGTTAACTGTCTAATTTAGTTCCTTTCATTGATTTTGTGATTTCCTTTGGTTATGAGATTCTTTTATCTCGCATTGTATTTACACAGGCTCGGCCTCTCTCTGTAGTAGAAATATCTGGAATTGCCAGCGCTCTCACATTCAATTATCACTCTGTGAGCCGGGAACCATCACATTCACATCTTACATAATGGACAATTTCTAATAGGAATCCGAGGAATGTTCCCATGAAAGGCTCCTTAAAGTGCAATATTAATGGCTAGCCGCAGAAGTGTAGAAGTATCCACCAGGCAGCACAAGCAGCATTCTCACCCAGTTTGCACAATTACACATGGATTTTGCACATGAAAGTGGACATCGATTTGATGGGGAAAAAATGCATTGTCAAATGTGGGAGACGCGGGAATTGGGTAAATCAGTATGGGAATCTCTACCTAAGATTGGGAAAAAAAGAGGAACAAAGCAGCACTTTTTTTTTTACATAATTAATTTGCATTTTATTGCATGAAATAAGTGTTTGATACAGTAGAAAACCAGAACTTAATATTTGGTACTGAAGCCTTTGTTTGCCATTATGGAGGTCACACGTTTCCTGTAGTTATTGACCAGGTTTGCAGACACTGCAGCAGGGATATTGGCCCACTCCTCCATACAGATCTTCTCCAGATCTCTCAGGTTTCGGGGCTGTCGCTGGGTAACAATGAGTTTCGGCTTCCTCCATAGATTTTCTATTGGGTTCAGGTCTGGAGACTGGTTAGGCCACTCCAGAACCTTGAGATTATTCTTATGGAGCCGCTCCTTAGTTGCCGTGGCTGTGTGTTTCGGGTCATTGTCATGCTGGAAGACCCAGCCATGACCCATCTTCAAATCTCTTAGGAAGTTGTTGGCCAGCATCTTGCGATATGATCCCATCCATACTCCCTTCCATACAGTGCAGTGGTCCGGTCTCCTTTGCAAGTATGATGTTTCCTCCACCATGCTTCATGGTTGAGATGGTGTTCTTGGGGTTGAACTCGTCTTTCTTCTTCCTCCAAACACAACGAGTGCAATTGATGCCAAAAAGTTCTATTTTGATCTCATCTGACCTTCTCCCATGCCTCCGCTGGATTATCCAGATGGTCATTGGGGAACTTCAAACGGGCCTGGACATGTGCCGACATGAGCAGGGGGACCCTGTGAGCCCTGCAGGATTTTAATCCATGACGGTGTAGTGTGTTATTGATGGTGATGTCTGAGACTGGTCCCAGCTCTCTTCAGGTCATTGCCCAGGTCCTTTTGTGTAGTTCTGGGCTGATTCCTGACCTTTCTCAGAATCGTCCTTACCCCATGAGACGAGATCTTGCATGGAGCCCCAGACCGATAATGATGGACAGTCATCTTGTGATTCTTCAATTTCCTAATAATTGTGCCAAGAGTTGTTGACTTCTCACCAAGCTGCTTGCCCATTGTCCTGTAGCCCATAATAACAGACGCGGATTCTTTACTGTAAGAGCAGTGAGACTATGGAACTCTTTGCCGTATCATGTTGTAATGAGGGATTCATTACTTAAATTGAAGAGGGGACTGGATACCTTTCTGGAAAAGTATAATGTTACAGGGTATATACACTAGATTCCTTGTTAGGGTGTTGATCCAGGGAACTAGTCTGATTGCCGTATGTGGAGTCGGGAAGGAATTTTTTTCCCCAATGTGGAGCTTGCTCTTTTCCACATGGGTTTTTTTTGTCTTCCTCTGGATCAACATGTTAGGGCATGTTAGGCTATAGGTTGAACTAGATGGATTTAGTCTTCCTTCAACCTTAATTACTATGTTACAATCCCAGCCTTGTGCAGGTCTACTATTGGTAGTCCTGGTGTCCTTAGACTGCTCTTTGGTCTTGGCCATGATGGAGAGGTTGGAGTGTGATTGTGTGGACAGGTGTCTTTTAAACAGGTAATGCATTCAAACAGGTGCAATTAATCCAGGTAATGAGTGCAGAGTAGGAGGCTTCTTAAAAAACAAGCAAAAAAAAAATAACAGGTCTGTGAGAGCCAGAATTCTTATTCCATGCAATAAAATGCAATTTATTTATTTAAAAAATCAAACAGTGATTTTCTGTTTTTTATTTTTAGATTCTGTATCTCATAGGTGAAGTATACTTAAGAAAACAATTACAGACCTCTCCATTATTTGTAGATGGGAAAACATGCAATATCGGCAGCGTATGAACTACTTATTATCTCCACTATCTGTCTGTCTATCGATCTATCTAGGCAGGAGTGTGGAGAATAAGGGGCGGGAGTGTGGAGAATAAGGGGCGGGAGCGTGGGGAATAAGGGGCGGGAGTGTGGAGAATAAGGGGCGGGAGCGTGGAGAATAAGGGGGGGCGGGAGCGTGGAGAATAAGGGGGGGGTGGGAGCGTGGAGAATAATGGGGGGGCGGGAGCGTGGAGAATAAGGGGGGGGGCGGGAGCGTGGAGAATAAGGGGGGGCGGGAGCGTGGAGAATAATGGGGGGGGGCGGGAGCGTGGAGAATAAAGGGGGGCGGGAGCGTGGAGAATAAGGGGAGCTAGGAATATTGAGGCGCCACAGAAACTTTGTCAATAAAAATGTAATAACTTCTGAAATGTTTATAATTGTTCGTCAGTAACCATAGAAACGTCTCAAGCCTCAAAACACAAAAAGCAAAATTTGTGACAGTCTCAAAACGTTTGGTAACGTCTGTATTACGGCTTCTGATTCTTGCAGAGGAAAAATTGTTGCACGATGTCCCAGCTTGGGGTTTGAATTATGGGATCCTAAGGACTCCTATCCTTTTTATAGACTTTTTGTGCCTTTTTGCATTTCTGATCTTCACATTTCAAGTGTTTGATGTTTGCTGATGACCATAGAGAAATCATTTATTGGTTGAGTCTTGAGTCCGTTCACACTTTCCATGGGTAACGGGTTAACCTCAGGTGGGCTCTGCACATTGTGGACCCCTACACACTGGCTGGCTCCATAGAATGCTGCTCAATATTTTACAATCCTATGTTTCCAAGCAAGTAATGTATATTTGTAATAGTTTACTGATTTTGTGGATTCTACAGTATATAAACATTTTGGCTTGTGTCAGCCTTTACTTTCGTGGTTAATTTCACAGATCACGTCCCCTTGTGGTTTGCCAGCTGTGATCACCACACTCCCTGGCACGTGGCCCCATTCTCTGCCTTTTCTTTCAGCAAGTCCTTTCACGGGTCACCAGGCCGTTCCTCCAAGTAGGTTTGTTGTGACAGATGAGAAGTGATCCGTCCACGCCATAATCAATGCAAAGGATGCGAGTGAAGCAGCTGATACATGAATCTATACACTGCAGGATTGCTTCAGATACAAATGATACAACTCGTCTGACAGATTTACAGAGATTACACCAGAAATAAAACCATGAGAACCTTCCTTGTATCCAGGGCCCAGCAGAAAACCACGGCGCTCCAGGAGATCCAGCAAAACTGCTCGGCAATAAAAAGAGATCTGACACATCTGGGTCTGGTCTTTAGGGATGGCTAATGTGCAAAGGTTTTACAAGTAAATTTGGTGGAGGATGCGGGGGCGGCCGTAACCCAAAATACTGCTAACACTATGGGGGATACCCCTCTGGTAAGGGTTTGCATTCAGACACCTGATGTCCCTGATATTGGAGCAGAAAGTATCCCAACCCTTGTCAGAGTATCCGAGTATCCACGCTTTGGGGAGTGACCAAATACCCAGTCGTTAGGCCACAGGCTTCCCTACCCATAGTATGGTAGCCTTATCTCCCCCATATCCCGGACCCCATGACTATCATCTGTGAGCGAAACAGCCTGGGATCAAAACTGATACATTTACCTGCACTGGTATATTGTAACAAAGTATCAACACAGAAGAGAGATTTGTCTAAGCTGGAAACAATTGTAGCAAACCCTCAGCTATGAGATATGTCAGGCCTAGTGTTGGCCTCTGTGTGTTCACAGAAATGTTTTTATTCACTGACATAACAGATGTTAAAAAGAAAGAGCAAAGTATCTTAAAATAGTTAGAATTAACTATATAGATCTGTTCTCTACGGCAGGTGCCATTCTAGTGATATAGTTCAGCTGAGTTTGTCAAAGTACAAGGGGACTTTATAGCACAATGTAAGGTTTTGCTTGTGATTTTACATAGGACTGCAGGTGGACATATCGCACAATCTTAGCTCATCGTGGTTCACGAACATTCCAGCAAACATCAGTAAGTGTCTGCGGCGCTCTCCGTGGGTGATGGAGAGATCTCTACGGTAATATTAGGCGAATTTTCTGTAAATTGTATAATTAACATGATATAAACGACCGTGAGTGAAGCTGAAACCGCTGACGTCTCCTACATGATGGGAAGTTGCATAACCTGGTGTCTAAAGAGTTAAGTGTACTTTTTTTTTTTTTTTTTTTGGAGGTTGATAATAGAAGTACCAAGCTGGCACCCGCCCCCTCCTCATCTGCCCTCTCCCCAGAATTCTGCCAAGTCTCCTGTTTTGTTCTTTGCCGCCGCACAGGACGCTATTAACCACTCGTGATATATGGTTCAAAAAAGTGCAAAAACCAAGCAATTATTACATAGCGAGACGGGCGAGAGGCGCAGGATGGGCGAGAGGCGCAGGATGGGTGATGGAAATTACACCATAAAAGACAGTTACAGAATGGGGGGATCACTGGGGGGGAAAGATGGATGGATAGATGGAGAGAGAATAGATAATAGATGATAGATAGATGATGGATAGATAGATAATAGAGATAATAGATGATAGATAATAGATCAGGGGTGGGCAATACATTTTCCTGAGGGGCCACATGAGGAACCATGACTGTTGTCTAGGGCCGAAACAATAGGCTGAAATTAATAAGATAGATAATAGATGGATAAGGCAGTGAACCTCGGCTTACAGAATACCATCATACTCCCCGATTATCAATCCTGTTTTAATCTCCCAATGCAGAATTCATAGAAAGTGGAAATTATTTTCCTGAATCACTGAACCATAGGACTCTGCTGAATGACAAATGTCCACTGCCAACCAAAGGGTCAGAGATGGTCTCTTAACAGCTATCAGTCTAGAATAATCGAAAAATCCATCTTTTTATAACACTGTGCAAAAGTTTTAGGCAGGTTTGAAACGAATGCTGCAAAGTAAGAAGCTGTCTAAAATAGAATTGTTAATAGTTTATTTGTATCAAACCATAAATTGAATGAACAAAATATAAATTAAAATGCTATCAAGATCTGGTTACCATTCATCACCTCCGTCACTTTTTCACATCACTAGTACACAGTTATTTGGTGTCTCTGTATACAGGGAGCTCCCCCTAGTGGTGACTGCAGACAGGATCTTATCATGTATCTCTGTATACAGGGAGCTCCCCCTAGTGGTGGCTGCAGACAGGATCTTATCATGTATCTCTCTATACAGTGAGCTCCCCCTAGTGGTGACTGCAGACAGGATCTTATCATATATCTGTATACAGGGAGCTCCCTCTAGTGGTGACTGCAGACAAGATCTTATCATGTATCTCTGTATACAGGGAGCTCCCCCTAGTGGTGGCTGCAGACAGGATCTTATCATGTATCTCTGTATACAGGGAGCTCCCCCTAGTGGTGACTGCAGACAGGATCTTATCATGTATCTCTGTATACAGGGAGCTCCCCCTAGTGGTGACTGCAGACAGGATCTTATCATGTATCTCTGTATACAGGGAGCTCCCCCTAGTGGTGACTGCAGACAGGATCTTATCATGTATCTCTCTATACAGTGAGCTCCCCCTAGTGGTGACTGCAGACAGGATCTTATCATATATCTGTATACAGGGAGCTCCCTCTAGTGGTGACTGCAGACAAGATCTTATCATGTATCTCTGTATACAGGGAGCTCCCCCTAGTGGTGGCTGCAGACAGGATCTTATCATGTATCTCTGTATACAGGGAGCTCCCCCTAGTGGTGACTGCAGACAGGATCTTATCATGTATCTCTGTATACAGGGAGCTCCCCCTAGTGGTGACTGCAGACAAGATCTTATCATGTATCTCTGTATACAGGGAGCTCCCCCTAGTGGTGACTGCAGACAGGATCTTATCATGTATCTCTGTATACAGGGAGCTCCCTCTAGTGGTGACTGCAGTCAGGATCTTATCATGTATCTCTGTATACAGGGAGCTCCCCCTAGTGGTGACTGCAGACAGAATCTTATCATGTATCTCTATATACAGGGAGCTCCCCCTAGTGGTGACTGCAGACAGGATCTTATCATGTATCTCTGTATATAGGGAGCCCCCCCTAGTGGTGGCTGCAGACAGGATCTTATCATGTACCTCTATATACAGGGAGCTCCCCCTAGTGGTGACTGCAGACAGGATCTTATCATGGATCTCTGTGTACAGGGAGCTCCCCCTAGTGGTGGCTGCAGACAGGATTTTATTATGTATCTGTATACAGGGAGCTCCCCCTAGTGGTGACTACAGACAGAATATCTTAAATAATTTGAATCTCAGAATCAGAAAAAATGAACTTAAGATAATTATAAAGAGATATGAAGACTTAACCAGCATAAATCTATTAAGATAAGGAAGCCAACCATATTTCCCCGTACTGTGAAAGAAGTAGTGTAAAACTCTCCTTACAATGGGAACTACCAAATAGAGTGATACAAGACATGACTGATGTGAGGAGTGTCTCGCCTGTATGTTCATCATCATTAGTGTTTATGTGCTTTCTATAAGAATTAAGGCTTTTGGACTCGGAGTGATGGTTTCTGTTCCTGAATGTCATCTTACTACAACCCATTATTGCACTGAGCGCCTGGCACTTCTCTAAGATGAAGTAACGTATGCCAATTCCTCACCCTCAGGCGACTGTGTATCCAGTACAGGAGCCGTCAATGCCACTGCAGCTGGCACATAATGAGCCTAAATATAATGTGTATTTGCATTGTAAATATGATAAATAAACCCCAGACTGGTACCGCGGATGCTAATGATACAGAGGAGCCAGCGACGTCTACTGCTACCCAGCTGAAAGCGTCATATAGTCCTGAGGCTGCAGGGGAGAAACATTAGGTGCTACGGTAGAGGGGGGTCCTTAAGACCTGTATGGCAGAGGGGGCTCCTTGAGACCTGTATGGTAGAGGGGGCTCCTTGAGACCTGTATGGTAGAGGGGGCTCCTTGAGACCTGTATGGTAGAGGGGGCTCCTTGAGACCTGTATGGTAGAGGGGGCTCCTTGAGACCTGTATGGTAGAGGGGGCTCCTTGAGACCTGTATGGTAGAGGGGGCTCCTTGAGACCTGTATGGTAGAGGGGGCTCCTTGAGACGTGTATGATGGTGGGGGGTATTTGAGGCCTTTAGCATACAGGTCTCAAGGACCCCTTCTACCATAGAGGGGGCTCCTTGAGACGTGTATGATAGAGGGGGTCCTTGAGGCCTTTATGTTGGAAGGGGGCCTTGATACCTGTATGGCAGAGGGGGCTCCTTGAGACCTGTATGATAGAGGGGGGGGTCCTTTAGACGTGTATGGTAGAGGGGGCTCCTTGAGACCTGTATGGTATAGGGGGCTCCTTGAGACCTGTATGGTAGAGGGGGGGGTCCTTAAGACCTCTTTACTCTAATTCACCATTTCTGGTATCACAGTGGGTTGTGTACCGATGTCGCCACCATCCCACCGACTAATAATGTTGATCCTGATAAGCAGAAAGAACCTGGGAAACTTATGAGAGAACTTGACTGAAAGTAGCAATAATGACCATATTCGTAGTCCCCTAGACTTATAAGAGACAGAGTCCTTGCATATTCCGTCTTGCAGTTTCTCTCTGCAGCTTGCCTCTCTGTCCCTGGGATCCTGGGGCCTAGGGTTGGATGTCTCCGAAGCTCCTCACTCACTCCATGGGGCTTCAGCCACACACTGCTTTACTTCGAGGTTCTAGCCCTCTTTATAGCCTGTGCTGCTGCAGTGACATCTTGTGGCAGACGACAATAGTTCATGTGTACATCCAGTGTCGGTATGGGGGCAGGTTGTGTACCCCTTTACTTATTTCATTGCCACAACTCTTGCTATCCAGAGTTAGTATTGAGGGTCTTACCATTTGCCCACCCAATTCTGTTGCCTCATAATAACAGAAACCTCCCATATGTGGCATGGAAGGCCCATACATTGCTTGCTCCACATTTCTTTTCCATCATGTATAGGAGCCATGGGTGATATGAACCCCTGAAAGTACTGTCCCCCGGATGGAGTTACCATAGGGAGAGGAGATATCGTCAGCCATAGGGTCACACTTGTTTGTCGCCCCCCATTGATATCCTATTTTGCTCCATATTAGACGGGTATTTATTATTGTAAGGAAACCCCCATCAGACACATTGAGTATTCCGGCCACGCTGAGCCCGGTGATCAATCTTCCATCTGCGCTGAGCTATTTGGATATGAAATGACCATAAGCGCTCGCTACCCCAGGGCGGCGGCGATGTGGCGACCCTGTTGCTTTTGCTTCTGCTACACGAGCTCCATATTCATGCAGTGGAAGAAATAATATTTCAATACAAATTTTGTGGGAAGAATGTAATTATGTTCCAGAGGAATGATGCACGGCGGCCGCTTTCTTCTGCATGACTTTCATTTGTGCCAGAGAGGGAAGTATGGAGCAGCGGAGAGGATGATGAACAATCAATGGCGGCTGCTATATCACATCTCATGTCTGATGCCGAGCGTCAGCTGCAGCACAACTCCCAAATAAAAGTCAAATTATATTCTGGGATGCGGACTAATTCATCCTGCACAAACTAAAAACAATTACTGTACTTCTGTGGCAGCGATTAATAACTCTCAGCGGCGCTCCTGGCGTCGGCGTGACACAGAGAGGCGCATTCATTACCCGTGTCTGGCTGGTTCCAAAATCCCGGTGCCAGGAGGAGGTTAGGGAGAAACTGGGAAATCTGCAGGAAAGGCGGAATCGGGGAATTACACTGAAGCAAAGCGAGGGAACCTGATGTGGCGGTGATTCAGGCGCTGGCAGGCGTAGTAGTATTTGGGTTTCTAATGCAACTCAATTTTCCCCAGTAAATATCAGTCTTGAGTCATTCTCATATGGTTAATTATTATTATGTAGCAATACGGAAAACATTTAGGGCTGGAGAGGGCCAAAAAAGGTCCAGAGGCATATCCAACAGTCCAGAAACAGGCATAATAATGGCTCAAAGGTCCAGCAGAGGGTAGCCTTTGCTGGACTGGCAGATAGTCTTTACTTAAACCGAGTTTGCTGTGTAGCCCTTTATCTAAATCCTGTTATATGGGGACGATCCCCTAGCACCCAGCGTCCCCTGATTACAGCTTTGCCTCACTGGTATCATCTATATACGTTCTGAAGTCTTGGAATATGTAATCAGGGGCAGCCATAGTCCTAGCGGTTACTGGGAGGAAGCGTGGTACGTTAGCATGTGCTTTATGCCTGAGCTCAATATAAAGATACATAGAAAGAAAACAAATAGATAAATATGTATGAATAAAAAATGACACATAAACAAAAACTCACAATTCTATCTAAGTACACCGCCACCCACAAAGAATGGGATCTAAACATCCTCCAAGTGAGACCTAAGTATCTCAGGGAATAAAACATTGACATTTTGAGTCCACGGCCAGAATTCCAGGATCCCATCCCACTGAGAACCTGCGGTCAATCATCAAAAAGAGGCAAACAGAAAACGCAAATTGTGATAACTCCGATCTCTGAGGAGACAAGAATGGGCCGCCATCAGTCAGGATCTGCCACAAAACCGGCATCCTGCTGCCAGGGGAAGGGCAGATGTGTGGAGAATAACGGGAAGGAGTGTGGAGAAAGAGGCAGAAGCGTGGGGAATAAGGGGCAGGAGCGTGGAGAATAAGGGGGCGGGAGTGTGGAGAATAAGGGGCGGGAGTGTGGAGAATAAGGGGCGGGAGTGTGGAGAATAAGGGGCGGGAGTGTGGAGAATAAGGGGCGGGAGTGTGGAGAATAAGGGGCGGGAGTGTGGAGAATAAGGGGCAGGAGTGTGAAGAATAAGGGGCGGGAGTGTGGAGAATAAGGGGCGGGAGTGTGGAGAATAAGGGGCAGGAGTGTGGAGAATAAGGGGCGGGAGTGTGGAGACTAAGGGACGGGAGTGTGGAGAATAAGGGGCGGGAGTGTGGAGAATAAGGGGCAGGAGTGTGGAGAATAAGGGGCGGGAGTGCGGAGAATAAGGGGCAGGAGTGTGGAGAATAAGGGGCGGGAGTGTGGAGAATAAGGGGCAGTGCAGGAACTTCATTGTCAATAAAATGTAACAGCTCCTGGAATGTTTATAATAACTGTACACTGTTTACATCCGGCCTCAGCTGAAGCAGGTGACAGACGGTCGCTGAGGGTAGGAGGTGTCAGTCCCCTGTGGATTGGTCATCACTAAATTAGTCCTGAAACCTTTTAAAAGTTTTGTGTTTGGTTTATCTCAGAGCAGATTGCCGGGTGAGATGTTTGTCTAGGAAACTGTTGACACCTGTTAAGTTGTGTTCTTGTGTCCAGTTCTTATAAATTGGGCATGTGCACTAAACCTTGTCTGCAGCTTCTCTCCACACCTGACTATCAGGGTCTTCTGCCGACTGAGACTTCTTTGACAGAAACAAATATATTGTGAACTAAAAAGTGGCAGAAAGTTTGCAACAACTTTTTATCAAATGGGAAACTTCATCTTGTTTCCA